>NW_024117926.1:0-9304 GCF_003073215.2 Triticum urartu | reverse complement strand
ACATACATATATAGTTCCATCCATTCATACATAGCAAGTTCCATCAAGTTGCACATACACATTATTCCATCCATACATATTACAATGCAAGGTTTCATCAAGATAGCAAGTTCCATCATAGCAAGCTAGAAGAATACTTGAAGAGAATGAAAGAAAAAACAAGCACTCCATCATAACAAGCTAGCTTCCGTGAAGTGAATGAAATCTACAAAATGGCAAATCAGAAAGTTAGAAAAAGGTTACTAGAATAAGAAGACTAAAAGAAGAAGACTAGAATAAGAACAAGACTAGAACAAGAAGTATATGTCATTTATGAGCTAACTTAGGTGAAATGGATCATATATCAGCTAACTAAGTTGAAATGGGTCGTTTATGAGCTAACTAAGGTGAAATGGATCATTTATGAGCTAACTTAGGTGAAATGGATCGTTTATGAGCTAACTTAGTTGAAATGGATCATTTATGAGCTAACTTAGTTGAAATGGATCATTTATGAGCTAACGAAGGTGAAATGGATCGTTTATGAGCTAACCTAGGTGAAATGGATCATTTATGAGCTAACTAAGGTGAAATGGATCTTTTATGAGCTAACTTAGGTGAAATGGATCGTTTATGAGCCAACTTAGTTGAAATGGATCATTTATGAGCTAACTTAGTTGAAGTCGATCGTTTATGAGCTAACTAAGGTGAAATGGATCGTTTATGAGCTAACTAAGGTGAAATGGATCGTTTATAAGCTAACTAAGGTGAAATGGATCATTTTTTAGCTAACTTAGGTGAAATGGATCATTTATGAGCTAACTTAGTTGAAATTGATCGTTTATGAGCTAACTTAGGTGAAATGGATCATTTAAGAGCTAATTTAGGTGAAATGCATCGTTTTTGAGCTAACTTAGGTGAAATGGATCGTTTATGAGCTAACTTAGTGGAAATGGATCGTTTATGAGCTAACTTAGTAAAAAGCATCATTTTAGAGCTAACCTAGGTGTGATGGGTCATTTTGGAGCTAACCTAGGTAAGATGGGTCATTCTGGAGGTAACCTAGATGAAATGGGTCATTTTAAAGCTAGCGTAGGTAAAATGGATAATTTAGGAGCTAAACTAGGTAAAATGGGTCATTTTAGAGCTAACTTGGATAAATTGATCATTTATTAGCTAACTAAGGTAAAATGGGTCATTTTAGAGCTAACTGAGGTAAAATGGATCGTTTATGAGCTAACTAAGCTAATTATGCAATTTTTGACATAAGTAAGCTAACTATAGATCTTTTTAGAGCTAACTTAGGTAAAATGGATGGTTTTGGAGGTCAGTAAGCTTATTAAGTCATTTTAAAGGAAAAGAAGCTAACTCTAGGTCATTATGATAAGCATATTGGAGGAAATAAAGCTAAGTCTAGGTCTTTATGCATTTGTTAAGCAAAACACTAGAGAAACATACCATGATCATGCAGGTGTAGGAGCAGGCTGGCTCGTGCCAGTAGCTGGAGAAGGATCGTGCGATGTTTGTCTGGAGTTACGCTGCACCAAAGATCATTCCCAATGTCTCGTTAGCATGATGACACTCAAATGTTAAGACTAGCAATTAATGTCCATTCAAATTAAACTCACCGTGGTCCCAGGAGCAATCACTGGCATCGGTGGAGCGGTCTGACCGGACTTCTCGCACACAGACTGCACATTTGGTTTTGACAACTCAGTCATACTAGTTAGTAATGAGACAAACACTACATGAATGTTTGGCTAATCTGTAGAAGAAACTTACCACAAGGAGCTCGTACATGGCCCTTGCTTGCATGTCATTCCGTGCCCCCTCCTCCTCCAACATCTTCGGCGTCCTCTCCTCCAACTCCCATTGCCTCTCCGCCGCCACCGCCAAAAGTTTCTCTGTTCTATCTCTCTCACTCTGTATAGCAGCCTGCAACACCACCCACATGACCATTTGTAATCATTGATGCAAAAGGCTCCGGCACAGTAAGGATCGGCAAAGAGCTACTTTGCCATCTACTTTCGGCGGCTGACGGGAAATGAGCCTTTGCCATCAGCAGCTGACGGCAAAGAAAGCAGACGGCAATAATTACGCTGTTAGTACGTTAGGTGGCTAACGGCAGCCTTTGCCATCCGCGGCTGACGGCAAAATTTGTCCGGCCTTTGCCGTCCGCCGAATGATGTCAGTTGGACGTCACTACACGGCAGGCCTTTGCCGTCCGCCGAATGATGTCAGCTGGACGTCACTACACGGCAGGCATTTGCCGTCTACGGCTGTAGGCAAAACCTTTGTCGTCCGCCGTTGTACGCAAACTGGCCAAATGGGTCAGTTCCCAGGACGCACAGGTGGCCGCCGCGTGGCTGCTTTGCCGTCCGCGGCTGTTGGCAAAGATCCTGCTTTGCCTCATTTTTTTCTTTTTTAGATGCAACAATTTTGACAGCAAATATATATATATATATATTTCACAGGGCTATTTAACAGCAAACATATGACATATCCAGCACATAAGTTTCATCGTACATACATATATAGTTCCATCAATTCATACATAGCAAGTTGAAATGGGTCGTTTATGAGCTAACTAAGGTGAAATGGATCATTTATGAGCTAACTTAGGTGAAATGGATCATTTATGAGCTAACTTAGTTGAAATGGATCGTTTATGAGCTAACTAAGGTGAAATGGGTCGTTTTTGAGCTAACTTAGTTGAAATGGATCATTTATGAGCTAACTTAGTTAAATGGATCATTTATGAGCTAACTTAGGTGAAATGGATTATTTAAGAGCTAATTTAGGTGAAATGGATCATTTTTGAGCTAACTTAGGTGAAATGGATCGTTTATGAGCTAACTTGGTGGAAATGGATCGTTTATGAGCTAACTTAGTTGAAGTGGATCGTTTATGAGCTAACTAAGGTGAAATGGATCGTTTATGAGCAAACTAAGGTGAAATGGATCGTTTATGAGCTAACTAAGGTGAAATGGATCGTTTTTTTAGCTAACCTGGGTGAAATGGATCATTTATGAGCTAACTTAGTTGAAATGGATTGTTTATGAGCTAACTTAGGTGAAATGGATCATTTAAGAGCTAATTTAGGTGAAATGCATCCTTTTTTAGCTAACTTTGGTGAAATGGATCGTTTATGAGCTAACTTAGTGGAAATGGATTGTTTATGA
This sequence comes from Triticum urartu, assembly GCF_003073215.2. Classification (NCBI taxonomy): domain Eukaryota; kingdom Viridiplantae; phylum Streptophyta; class Magnoliopsida; order Poales; family Poaceae; genus Triticum; species Triticum urartu. The sequence continues at coordinate 6,143 of NW_024117926.1, read as the reverse complement.
GCTAACTTAGTAAAAGCATCATTTTAGAGCTAACCTAGGTGTGATGGGTCATTTTGGAGCTAACCTAGGTAAGATGGGTCATTTTGGAGGTAACCTAGGTGAAATGGGTCATTTTAAAGCTACTGTAGGTAAGATGGATAATTTAGGAGCTAAACTAGGTAAAATGGGTCATTTTAGAGCTAACTTAGATAAAATGGATCATTTATAAGCTAACTAAGGTAAAATGGGTCATTTTAGATCTAACTTAGGTAAAATGGATCGTTTATGAGCTAACTAAGCTAATTATGCAATTTTTGACATAAGTAAGCTAAGTATAGATCGTTTTAGAGTTAACTTTGGTAAAATGGATGGTTTTGGAGGTCAGTAAGCTTATTAAGTCATTTTGGAGGAAAATAAGCTAACTCTAGGTCATTATGGTAAGCATATTGGAGGAAATAAAGCTAAGTCTAGGTCTTTATGCATTTGTTAAGCAAAACACTAGAGAAACTTACTGTGATCATGGAGGTGTAGGAGCGGGCTGGCTCGTGCCACTAGCTGGAGAAGGATCGTGCGATGCTTGTCTGGAGTTATACTGCAACAAAGATCATTTCTAATGTCTTGTTAGCATGATGACACCCAAATGTTAAGACTAGCAAGTAATGTCCATTCAAATTAAACTCACCGTGGTTCCCGGAGCAATCACTAGCATCAGCGGAGTGGTCTGACTGGACTTCTCGCACACAAACTGCACATTTGGTTTTGACAACTCAGTCATACTAGTTAGTAATGAGACAAACACTACATGAATGTTTTGGCTAATCCGCATAAGAAACTTACCACAAGGAGCTCATACATGGCCCTTGCCTGCATGTCATTCCGTGCCCTCTCCTCCTCCAACATCTTTGGCGTCCTCTCCTCCAACTCCCGTTGCCTCTCCGCCGCCTCCGCCAGAAGTTTCTCCCTTCTATCTCTCTCACTCTGTATAGCAGCCTGCAACACCACTCACATGACCATTTTTAATCGTTGATGGAAGCGCACACAATGTAATGGAGAAAGATAGCGGAGTACGTATAACTAACCTTGAAGGCGAGTTGGACTGGCCGTTCACGAGGCCTTATCGCAGGAGTGGAGCTGGACTGGCGCGCCTTGATCTCCGGGAGAGTGCTAGGACAACGGATAAGTCCGTCTCCCATGGCTATGGAGCCATGGGACCTCCCGCCACCAGATATCATCAGCAGCTCTGTATCAATGGGACCCTGGCTCGGGTTAAAATCCTCCCCTTTCCTCGTCTTCCCTGATCTCTATATTTCACGAGCTTGTCGTGGGAGGAGATCTTGGTGAACTTCTTTGGATCATCGAGGTCAGACGGAGAGAATGCCTTGACTTTCTTGTAAGAGGCAATGTGGGCCATGGCATACAGGTCGTACACCTCTGGCACGTTATCCGCCTTATTGTAGCGTGCCTGAAAGAGAGAAACAAACTAAATTAGTAATTAAAGGGCTAAAGCTAGCATGATGAATGAATTGCATGAATCATGAAGCAAACCACATACCCAGTTCTGCCCGAACTGATATAAGTTGGAGCCGCCTTGATGGTGTGGCACACCTTCCATATGGGCACGTTTGTCCTTGGCCTCGTTGTGGAGGGCTAGCCATTCTTTTGAGAACCACTCATTGACCAACACCTCCCAACAATCCATCCGATCCGCACACCATCTCGGAGGGGCCTAAGTTAGCTAATAGAAACTTGAGCGCTACGGCTATGAATTACTAAATGAAGGAAGTAAGTACAAGGCCTTAAGAATTACCTTCATGTACTCCTCCTTACTCAAGAACTTCTCGCGGCACACCGGCTTGGTCTTCTTGATACCACGCGAGGCGTAGTAGTCTCGAACAGCCTGCAATCAAATGAGCCTCGTGCCGTAAGTTTTGTAGTAGGCGCTTGCAGACGTTATCGATAACATTTTCCGCTTCCTCCTTGTATCCCTCCTCACACCTGTAGAATGTCTGCAATCAAATGAGACAATATTGATTAGTACAATTAATAACTAGCTAGTTGAAGATTTTTAATTGTGTAAAGGAGAAATTACCCAGAACTTTCTGATCACCACATCTGCCCTCGTCTTGCACAAGACACCGTCGATAATCTCACCCGGCGGGGCCAAGGCAGCCTAGTAGTGCTCCCAACTCAATCCAAGCTCTGGAAGCCGACCCTCACCAGGTAACGTGACAAACCCCGGGAAGTTTTGGCAACAAAGAACTCCAAGGACGGAGTTGGGACGGTGGACACTATGATGGTGGTCCCAACCCCTGCAGCATGACAAGGCCAACACATTAGTTATTTGAAGAAACATGAATGTAGAAGGTACAAAAAGATTAAATGCACTTACCACTCCCCATCAGGGAAAATCAACCACCTCTGCTCGCGGGTCGCCGGCATGGACGGGAGCCGTGTACAACCATGCTGGTAGACGGTGCCCCCCTCCTCCTCAATATCAGTCGGCTCCCCTCCATCATCAGCATGGCCACTCGGCTCTTCAGGCTGATCCGGCCAGGTACCCCATCCAGACGTGTGCTCCTCCGGGGTTTCGTGGGCCGAACTCTCATGGGCCGAAGGCCCGTGGCCGGGAGGCTCGTGGACCGGAGTCCATGTAGCCTCCTCCTCGGACAAGTCCACCCTAGCAGTCACATGCTTGGGTGAAACAACTGGGGGTGGCGGCGAGGAAGGTGCCCCAGCAGTCACCGTACGTCCTCTCCCGCGACCACGTGCTCCAGCTCCTCTCTTCTTCTTACCTTGTCCCCTGCTGGGCAATGCGGTCGACGAAGAAGGGCTTGGCGGTGTCACCATACTGTCCAGCAACGCTCGGCGGAGAGGTGCGTGTGGAATGGAAGACCTCACACCACGCGCCGATGAAGAAGGGGCCTCGGAGCGCTCCCGACCAGCGCCCACCATCTTTCAACACCTGCGATGACAAAGAGTAAACAAAATTAGTACAACATAAAAAAATACCGACATGAATAATAATATGTATATCACTTAAGTGTATCATCATCAAGTACAACATAAAAAAATTGAATACCTGACACTACTAATAATCTCGATCAGTATCATCAATAAATGCATAATCATCATCATCACTATAATCAAAGATGGACTCATAGGGTTCAGTGGCATCAACATGTGGAAGGCCACCTTGACGTAATTGGTCAAGCATTGACAGGTCATCCGCACCAGTAACCTCTTCTTGTTCCGGCTCTTCTTGTTCCTCCTCTGGGGTGATGTCGGATTCACTGTCACTGTCTACTTCAATGTTTTGGGGTGAAGTATAGCGGTTCTTGCAACGCTTTTTGGAAATACGTGTCTCTTGGAAGAATTCTCCTTCATGTGTCTGGGTTAATGTGAGGTTCATAATCCTCTTCCTTTGGGGTAGATAGTCTAGCACGTGGCGGCACTTCATAAACGACATCCCAACCTTTAAGATTTGGATTAGTTTGGCAGGCCCACGGTAGATAGAATACTTGGGTCGCTTGTTGAGCCGTAATATAGACATCAGGAACATCTAAATGGGTGCTTTGGTTGATTTCAACTAGCCCTATATGTTCACGAGTCCTTCTAGTCTCCTTCGGCTGAATCCAATAACATTTGAAGACTACGACATTCGGTGGGTTTTCACCATAGAATAGAAGTTCATAAATTGCTTCAACTCTCCCATAATACTCGGTACCTCCTTCGCCGATAGCAGATACACAACAATTTGTAGACTTTTGGTCGGCCATAGATAGCTCCTTGCCATAGGTACGAAAGCGATACCGTTGATGTCGTATTTGTCAAATGAACGGACCTTATAGTCAAAACCATTAGCGACTTGTCTCAATTCGGTGTCCATAGACTCTGAATTAGCCTACAAGTTTAATACGAAAGGATTGCTGCATTACGCACAAATTAGCGAATGAAATGAAATTGTCTAATAGAAATTACTATTTGTTTAAACCAAGAGATGAAACCGGGATAGCCGCCTCCTTGCTTTGCGAGAAGCTCATACTCTTCGACGGAATCCTTTTGGATCACCACTCCATACGAGAATATGGCGATGTATCGACTGTATGAAATATCCAGGAATAAGAGTAGTTCAAAGGAAATAGAAGTTGCGAAACAATGTACCGAGAACTTACTCGATGTACGGCCGCACTTCTATCAGGTTGTTGAAGATATACAACGAAATGGTCCGCCATTCTTCGTTATCCAAAGATAGTGGATTTGCAACACTGGCTGGTGCGAGATTCCCTTTGAATAGGCTGAGGTTGGATCCACCCTTTTTAGGGTCGTCAGCATTGTACCGAGGCTTCGGATTATGCAAATGACGATTTTTGGCTTCGTAGTGTGTTGTCACAAAGTTTGCCGCCTCCTCGGTGATGAATGCCTCAGCCATCGAAGCTTCAATTCTACGTTTATTTTTACATTTTTCTCGAAGTGTCTTCTGCATCCTCTCAGTTGGGTAGCACTAACGAATTTGCATGGGCCCCCCCCAATCTTGCCTCGGTAGGGAGATGCAAAATCAAATGCTGCATTGGATTAAAGAAGCCCGGTGGAAAGATCTTCTCTAACCTGCAGATCAACTCCGGCACCAACTCTTCCATTCCTTCTAGCACGCTAGGCAATAGTTCTTTCGCACAAAGAACACGGAAGAAATAGCTGAGTTATGCCATTACTAGCCATTCATCCTCAAGGATGAAGCCACACAACATCACCGGCATTACTCGCTCAATCCATATGTGCCAATCATGACTCTTGAGACCAAATATCTTCAATTTATCAAGACTCGCTCCCCTCTTTAGATTCGCCGCATACCCATCGGGGAACATCAATTGCATTTTCATCCACAAGATAATTTCCCTCATAGCCGGCCTTCCAAGATTGAACCATGCCTTTGGCTTCGTCCAGTTCTGCTTTCCTTTCGGTTCTTTCATGTTTTGTAATGGCCTATCACATAGCGCCTCCAGATCTACTCTAGCCTTAGTATTATCCTTTGACTTCCCATCTATGCCGAACAATGTACCAAAAAGTGCCTCGGCGATATTCTTCTTAGTGTGCATCACGTCAATGTTGTGTGGGCAAAGGAGGTCTTTGAAGTAAGGCAGATCCCATAAGCATGTCTTGTGAGTCCAGGCGTGCTTAGAATTATACCCCTTGAAGTACCCTGGACGCTCTGGATCTGGCTCGAGAGCGTTTAACTAATCCAGGGTCTGTTGGCTTATCAACGCAGGTGGTGCAGAGTTTTTGACAACTCTACCTCTGATGAAGTTCTTCTTGTCTTTCCTGAACTTATGGCGAGGATCCAGGAACTGTCTATGCATGTCGAAGCAAGAAAACTTGCGACCGGCCTGAAGCCAACGAAACTCAAGAGCTCCCTTGCATGTGGGGCACGGGAACCTTACATGCACACACCAGCCAACGAATAGCGCATACGCCGGCAAGTCATGCGTCGAGTACATGTACCAGACACGCATTATGAAGTTCCGTTTTCTATAGGCGTCGTATGTCTTGAACCCATTATCCCAGGCTTCTTGCAATTCGTCCTTAAGCTGCTGCATGTACACATTCATATTTTTTCACCGGATAGTTGGGCCCTGGAATTATGAACGTCAGGAAATGTTCTTTCTTTGCATAATCTGTCCGGGAGGAGATTGAGTGGAAAGACAAATATGGGACAACAACTATATTGGGCTGCCGTCATACCAAACACACTGAACCCATCCGTGCTAATGCCGACTCGAGGATGCCTCAGATCTGCTACTTTGTCAGCATGTAACTCATCAAACTTTTTCCAAGCAACACCATCTGATGTGTGTACCATCATTAGATTTCCATATGCATCTAGTTCGATTCTTTTGCCTATTTTGTGCCATGTCATCTGTCTGGCCGTCTCTTCGACCATGAAAAGACGTTGATGTCTTGGTACGATTGGCATATACCGAAGAACACTAACGGGGATTTTGGTCTGTGTCTTCTCACCCATACCGTTGTCTACCACAACATACTGTCGGCATTCTGGGAACGGGGCTCCCCAGACTTGCCTGCCTGCGGCGTGGCTCAAAGGGGGCCCAGCACGGCCCGTCTTCATCGACGCAGACCCAAGACCCTCGCGAGGGGCCAAGCCTCACGGG
>NW_024117925.1:0-9112 GCF_003073215.2 Triticum urartu | reverse complement strand
CCGCTTTACCTTTATTTTATCTGCTTCAGTAGTCTTTGAAGAACTTGTTAATTCGCACAATTCCACCCGCGGGGTGTATTTTGAGCTTCTGCTCGAAGATTCGGCCAAGGGCCTATGCTATGTAAATATATTTATCCGAGTTCTATCTTTTCTTGCTCATTGCTCTTTTGGCTTTTTTCCTTTGCCGCTTTCTCTTAGTTGCCTACCTTGCCAATCGGATAGCCGCTCTGCGGACTGCCGCTGGATCAAATGCTTGGCTACTTTGGGAAGGCAAGTACTTAGCCGTTTTTAAGAGTTTTTGAGTAATTTTGAATAGAAGGCGGCAATCAGACTATTCGAGAGTCGTTTGTGAAAAAGGCTGGAAGCTGTCTTGAACTATGCTTTATGCTTGGAGTCCTTAGCCATTTTTCATGCGAATGCCCGTTCTACCTTACTTTTGCCCACTGTACAGTCGCTCTGCGAGCTGCGGCTTCTGACAGGAGACGGTTTAGGCGTTTATACACTACTTGTCCGACTGCAGGAAGCATTTCATAGTGCAAGGCGGCAAGTCCCCGGGCCGACTTGTCAAGCCCGGTGCCAAACGGCATAAAAAGAGTAACATACTTTTAGGCATAATTTTTATCATACAAACAAAGGAGGGCAGTCCCCGAGCTCGTCTCGGGGGGCCCAAAATCTTGGTACTTTAATACAAAAGGTAGCATGGTACATACTGCATCAATTGTAAAATTTTCGAAGGAGATTTGCATTCCATGGCCGCTCCATCTCCTTGTCGGAGTCGTCCCTCTGGCGTGCTCGGGGCTTCTGGGCATCAAACCAGGTAGTAGGAGTCGTTGCCCAGTACTTTGCTGATGATGAAAGGGCCTTCCCAAGGCGCCGACAGCTTGTGCTGGCCGGCTGTTTGCCGGATCAGTCAGAGCACAAGGTCGCCTTCTTGGAAAGATCTTGGCTTGACCTTCAGGTTGTGGTATCGGCGCAGGCTCTACTGGTAGATGCTGGACCGGCTAAGTGCCAACAGCCGGCCCTCTTCCAGCATATCGACGCCGTCTTGTCATGCTTCTTCTGCTTCCTCCTTGGTGTACATGGTGACTCGTGGTGAGTCGAACTCTATGTTCGTTGGGATGACGGCTTCGGCACCGTAGATGAGGAAGAAAGGCGTGAAGCCGGTTGACTTGTTTGGAGTCGTGCGCAGACTCCAGAGGACGGCCGGCAGCTTGTCAAGCCAGCAGCCAGCCGAGCGCTCCTGAGGCTCGATCAGCCAAGGCTTGATGCCGGACAGGATGAGGCCGTTTGCTCACTCCACCTGGCCGTTTGACTGTGGATGGGCGACGGACGCTAGGTCCAGTCGGATGCCCTGTGTTGCGCAAAAACGGGCCAAGGCGCCTTTGGCAAAATTTGTGCTGTTGTCGGTGATGATGTTGTCTGGTATGCCGTACCGAATTGTGATATCGTAGATGAATGTTACGGCAGTCGGACCGTTCAGCTTCTTGATTGGCTTTGCTTCTATCCACTTGGTGAACTTGTCCACTGCGACGAGTAAGTGAGTTAGGCCACCTCGTGCTGTCTTGAATGGTCCCACCATGTCTAGACCCCAAACTGCGAAAGGCCAGGCAATGGGGATGGTCTTGAGCGCAGAAGCCGGCTGGTGCGGCTTGGAGCTGAACTTTGGGCACCCTTTGCATTTTTGGACCAACTCCTTGGCCTCTTCTAAGGCAGTCGGCCAGAAGAAACTGTGTCAAAAGGCTTTGGCGACGAGTGCTCTTGAAGCCACATGGTGGCCGCACTTGCCTTGATGGACGTCTTTGAGAATTGCTTGGCCTTGCTCTGGCTCTACACAGCGCTAGTAGACACCAGTGACGTTGCGTCTGACCAGCTCTCTGTTGACTATGGTGTAGGCTGACGCCCGGCGTTGTACTTGCCGAGCTGAGGTCTCATTAGTTGGCAGCTCTTTGCTCACCAGGAATTTGAGGATGGGCTGGGCCCATGAGGGTGCTGCTATTTCTTTGACTGCCAGAACTACGACTTGGACGAGGGCGTCTGGGCTGGGAGGCGGCGGGTTGGAGTCAACAACCGCTTGCTGGGTTAATGAAGTCCCCAGGCCGACTGGCGCGGAACTTGGGTCGAGTTCTTGAGTCTTCGGGTCTGCCGCCACAGTCCCTGGACCGGCCTCGACTATGGCGGCTCTGGAGCCATCTGCCGAAATCCCCGTACCGCCTGCCGCGGCTCTGGAGTCGGATCTGACATCTTCGGGAGGAGCCGGTACGAAGATGGAGTCTGATTTTGGTGAAGGCTTGACAGACGGCTTGAGGAGGCGTTGAAGGGCGACGCCAGATGGTATTGCTTGGCGGGTAGAGCCGATTCGTGCCAAGGCATCTGCTTGGTCGTTGTCGTTTCTTGGCACATGGAGGAACTCGCAGCCTTCGAAATACCCGCTGAGTTGCTGTACGAGGAAACGGTAACTCGCCATGTTTGCATCTTTCGCGTCCCAGTCGCCAGATGACTGCTGGACCACTAAGTCCGAGTCGCCATAAAACAAGATCTGGCGGATGCCAAGTTCTTTGGCAAGCTGGAGCCCGTGAATGAGCACCTCGTACTCGGCGACGTTGTTGCAGACGAGTGCTCTTGAAGCCACATGGTGGCCGCACTCGCCTTGATGGATGTCTTTGAGAATCGCCTGGCCTTGCTCTGACTCTATGCAGCGCTGGTAGACACCAGTGACGCTGCGCCTGACCAGCTCTCTATTGACTATGGTGTAGGCTGACGCCCGGCGTTGTACTTGCCGAGCTGAGGTCTCATTAGTTGGCAGCTCTTTGCTCACCAGGAATTTGAGGATGGGCTGGGCCCATGAGGGTGCTGCTATTTCTTTGACTGCCAGAACTACGACTTGGACGAGGGCGGTTGGGCTGGGAGGCGGCGGGTTGGAGTCAACAACTGCTTTCTGGGTTAATGATGTCCCCAGGCCGACTGGCGCGTCCCTTGGGCCGAGTTCTGGAGTCTTCGAGTCCGCCGCCGCGGTCCCCGGGCCGGGTTTGACTGTGGCGGCTTTGGAGTCATCCGCCAAAGTTCCCGTACCGACTGCCGGAGCTCTGGAGTCGGATCCGATGTCTTCAGGAGGAGCCGGCACAAAAATGGAGTTTGATTCTGGTGAAGGCTTGACAGACGGCTTGAGGAGGCATTGAAGGGCGACGCCAGATGGTATTGCTTGGCGGGTAGAGCCGATTCGTGCCAAGGCATCTGCTTGGTCGTTGTCGTTTCTTGGCACATGGAGGAACTCGCAGCCTTCGAAATACCCGCTGAGTTGCTGTACGAGGAAACGGTAACTCGCCATGTTTGCATCTTTCGCGTCCCAGTCGCCAGATGATTGCTGGATCACTAAGTGCGAGTCGCCATAACACAAGATCCGGCGGATGCCAAGTTCTTTGGCAAGCCGAAGCCCGTGAATGAGCGCCTTGTACTCGGCGACGTTGTTGGAGGCGGCAAAATGGATTTGTAGTGCGTATTTGAGCTTGTCGCCTTTAGGAGAGGTGAGGACGATGTCGGCTCCCAAGCTGGTGCACATCTTGGAGCCGTCGAAATGCATCCGCCAATGGGTGGAGTCAGGCGTTGGAGGTAGGTACTGGGTCTCGGTCCAGTCGACGAGGAAGTCGGCCAGTGCTTGTGACTTGATAGCGGTGCGGGGCTGGTAGTGGAGGGTGTAAGGAGCTAGCTCTATGGCCCACTTGGCCACTCGGCCAGAAGCATCTCGGCTACCAATGATCTCGGCAAGCGGGGCCATGCAGACCACCGTGATTGGATGCTCTTGAAAGTAAGGCTTCAATTTCTTGGCAGTAAAGTGTACGCCATTTCACATCTTCTGGTAGTGGGGTTTGTTCTGCTTGGAGGTCGACAGTACTTCGCTCAAGTAATATACCGGTCTCTGGACGGGTAGTGCTTTGCCTTCCTCCTTGCGTTCCACCACAATGACCGTGCTGACTACCCGGCTGGTGGCGGCGATGTACAGGAGCATAGGTTCCTTAGGAGCTAGAGCCGCCAAGACAGGTGGAGTAGTCAGCATCTTCTTCAACTGGAGAAAAGCTTCATCTGCCTTATGGTTCCACTCGAAAAAAGTGGTCTTCTTCATGAGTTGGTATAAGGGGAGAGCTTTCTCGCCCAGCCGACTGATGAATCGGCTGATGGATGCCAAGCAGCCGGTGAACTTTTGCACATCCAGCAGTCGGCTGGGTACCTCCATTCTCTCAATGGCTTTGATCTTTACTGGGTTGCATGCTATGCCGCGTTCAGAGACCAGGAAGCCAAGGAGCTGGCCGGCTGGTACTCCGAAGACACACTTCTCCCGATTGAGCTTGATCTGGAAGCAGCGCAGGTTCTCAAAGGTCTCCTTGCCGATGATCTCGGCAAGTGGGGCCGTGCAGACCACAGTGATTGGATGCTCTTGAAAGTAAGGCTTCAATTTCTTGGCGATAAAGTGCACGCCATAGCACATCTTCTGGTAGTGAGGGTAGTTTTGCTTGGAGGCTGACAGTACTTCGCTTAGGTAATATACCGGTCTCTGGACAGGTAGTGCCTTGCCTTCCTCCTTGCGTTCCACTACAATGACTGTGCTGACTACCCGGCTGGTGGCGGCGATGTACAGGAGCATAGGTTCCTTAGGAGCTAGAGCCGCCAAGACAGGTGGAGTAGTCAGCATCTTCTTCAACTGGAGAAAAGCTTCATCTGCCTTATGGTTCCACTCGAAAAAAGTGGTCTTCTTCATGAGTTGGTATAAGGGGAGAGCTTTCTCGCCCAGCCGACTGATGAATCGGCTGATGGATGCCAAGCAGCCGGTGAACTTTTGCACATCCAGCAGTCGTCTGGGTACCTCCATCCTCTCAATGGCCTTGATCTTTATAGGGTTGCATTCTATGCCACGTTCGGAGACCAGAAATCCAAGGAGTTGGCCGGCTGGTACTCCGAAGATGCACTTCTCGGGGTTGAGCTTGATCTGGAATCGGCGCAGGTTCTCAAAGGTCTCCTTGAGGTCTTCCAGCAGTGTTCCACGCTTTTCCGTCTTCACCACCACATCATCCACGTAGACGTGGGCGTTCCTGCCGAGCTGCTTGAGGAGGCACTTCTGCATGCAATGTTGGAAGGTGGCGCCAGCATTCCTCAAAGCCGAATGTCATGGTGAGGTAGTAGAAGGCTCCAAACGGCGTGATGAAGGCGGTCTTCAGTCCGTCAGCTGGGTTCAGCTTGATCTGGTGATATCCTGAGTATGCATCCAAAAAACTCAACAGCTCGCATCCGGCTGTGGAGTGTATCACCTGATCGATTCTTGGCAGAGCAAACGGGTCCTTGGGGTAGGCCTTGTTGAGGCTCGTGTAGTCAATACACATTCGCCACTTCTTGTTCTTCTTCAGTACCAGGACCGGATTTGCTAGCCATTCCGGAAAGAACACTTCCATAATGAAGCCGGCTGTTAGGAGTCGGGCTATCTCTTCTCCGACAACTCTTCTTTTCTCTTCTGACAGGCGGCGCAGGGGCTGCCTGACCGGCTTTGTATCAGATCGTACATGTAACTTGTGCTCGGAGAATTCCGCCGGTACACCTGGCATGTCTTTGTGGGACCATGCGAAGATGTCCCGATTCTCACGGAGGAAATCGACGAGCTCGCCTTCCTATTTGCTGTCGAGGTTTGCACCTACGACAGCATACCTCTCTGGGTGCTCTGGATCCAAGGGTATCTTCTTTGTCTCTTTGGCCGGCTTAAACGAACCCTCAGCCTCCGATTCCTTTGGGTTGGGTGATACCTCTGCCTGCTTACCGGCCATCGCCACAACTCGCTCCAGGAGCCGCTTCTCGGCCGCGATCACCAGGGACTCGGCCAGCCGGATGCTCTCAGCCGCACAGGCAGACGACTTCCGGTAGTCGCCGGCTACAGTCAGAATCCCCCTGGAACTGGGCATCTTCATTTTGAGGTAGGCATAGTGGGGGACCGCCATGAACTTGGCCAAGGCGGGTCGGCCGAGTAGCGCATGGTATGAGCTCTCGAGGTCCACCACCTCAAATCAAACAGACTCTCGGCGGAAGTGATCTTTGTCTCCAAAGAGGACATCCATCAGGATCTTGCCGATCGGTGAGTAGGAAAGCCCAGGAACAATGCCGTGGAACACAGTCCGGCTGTTCTGAAGCTGTCTTTGCTTGATTCCTAACTTCTCCATGGTGTCCTTGTATGGGATATTGATGCTGCTGCCTCCGTCTTTTAGAACTCGCGAGAAACGCGTAGCTCGTCTATCCGTAGCAAAGATGGCGTCCAAGACCAAGGCATAGGAGCCCGGACTCGGCATCACCTCTGGGTGGTCAGCCCGGCTCCAGCTGATAGGCTTCTCGGACAAGTGCATGAATTCTGGTGTCTCTGAGGCTACTTCATTCACCTCCTGTCACTGCAACCGCCTGCTGCATCGATCATTGGCCATACTGGTAAACACCACGTATGCTCCGTGTTCTTCAGGGTATTCGTCATGTACTGCGCCGACGGGCCTGACAGCCGGCTACTGGGGCGGAGGCAGAGGCGGCCGCCCAGCAGGCGGGGGAGGCAGGAGGCCGTATCCTTTGGCGATCCTGGTGAGCTAGTGGCACTTCCGGGTGGTGTGATTTGACGGCTTCACGCCGCTATGAAACTTACAAGGTCCATCCTGAGTCTGCTAGTAGGAGAAGGCTGGCAACCAGTTGGGCTTGCGCCTTTCTGCCGCTTGGGCAGAGGCTGCCCATCCGGCTGCTGGGCTTCAACTGTCGCGACCTGTCGGCTGCTGGAAGCAGAGTGCGGGGCCTTGCTCTTGTGGTCGCCCTACTGTTGTCGTCGATTGGCGTCTCCCGCGGAGTCCTTGGAGCTTGAGGGGCCACTTTGCCAGTTGTGCTGACTTGAATCTCCGCCTTCATGGAGGAGTCGGCCGTGGCGTACTTGTCCGCTATGATCAGTAGCTCGTCGAGGGTTTCTGGCTCGTCACAGAGGAGCTTGTGCTTGAGGAGGGTGCCTTCTCTGCACCCGGCCGTGAAGTACTCGATGGCCTGCACCTTGTGCACGCCCTCGCAGGAGTTCCGGAGCTCAGCCCAACGCGTGAGGTAGTCGCGCGTCGACTCGTCAGGACCTTGCATGCACAAGGAGAGCTGTCGAGGCTTGGGGGGACGCTTGTACGTGCTGGTGAATTTGCGGACGAACGCTTCGGTGAAGTCAACCTAGCTGTTGATGCTGCGGGGCCTCAGGCTGTTCAGCCATGTCCGGGCCGTGCCCTGAAGCATGAGCAGAACGTATTTTACGGTGACGCACTTGTTGCCGTTTGCTATGCTGACAGCCGTGGAGTAGTCGACCAGCCAGTCTTTCGGCTTCACGAAACCGGTATACTTGGGCATGTCTCTTGGGAGCGTGAACCCTCTGGGAAAGGGCTCGTCTCGAATGCGGGGCCCGAAACAAGGCGGACCCAGCTCATCTTCTTCTTCCAGCCAGGGATCGGTGAAGTCGGTCGATCCGATGGCGGGAGAAATTTTCTCCGACTCCCTCTCTGCGGCCAAGGCGGTCGCCGAGAGTCGGATGGTCAATAGGCGGCGGGTGTACTCGTCTCTCCTTGCGAGGAGGAGGAGGCGGGCAGTTGTCCCGTCATTCCACTGCTCTTGGGCGGCCGTCCCGGTCGTGCGATATGGCAATGCGAGTCCGACTGTGGCTGACAGCCGGATCCTTGTCTTTTCTTCCTTGGGCGCCGCCAGTTGGCGTCCGAGACGTCGCGCCTTGATCTCGGCGAAGGTCGTCGTTTTGCCGCTGCGGCGCGTTCTTCGCCCTCGAAATTGTCCAGCTCGTCCGCCGCTGCCTGGGCGGCTCAGATGTTCTCCGCTGGGGTAGCGTACATAGGGCGGCTTGCCCCAAACAGGTTGGCGATGGCTACGCCGCGCTGCTGGACCGCGCCAAGGTGGCTGGGCCCTGCCAGGGCCGGTGAGCCGCCAATGGCGCGGTCCATCTCCTGCTGGTAGACTTCTGACAAGCGTCTCATGCTGGCCAGCTTCTTCGCGCCTTCGACGAGCTAAAGGCGGCGCACCTCCAACGTCTCTGCGTCAGCGTCTTCCGGAATGGGCGCAGTTAGGTCTTGTAGCGCCGGACCGAGCGAGTCGTGCGCTCCTCCGCCAGGGAGCTCGTCATGACTGATGACGAGCACCTCGGTGACGGTGCTTCCGTCGCTCTCCGCGTGAGGGAGAGGTTCGTCGTAGACCACCACATTGGTGGGGAACGCGTCGAGCGACGCGGTGTCGGAGTCGACCAGCATCGAGTCGGTGGAGCCTACAGACTCCAAGTCTACGGCAGGCTCGCCGGAAACGTGGAGTTGATCGAGGAGGCCCGCGACGAGGCTCTCGGAGCCGCCCGTGCCTGCGTTGGATGTAGGTTCGTCGGAGAGACGAACCTCGCCAACAAGTTCGGCCAGGGAGCTGGCTGTGCAGGCGATATCAACGCCGTGCGGCACGTCGGCGCAAACTCCGTCTGGCGTGCCTGGCTGACTGCGCTCGCTAGGGACGAAAGGGTTCCCGTCCAGAACAGGTCTCCGGACGGCAGTGCACCAGGCCCCACGGTGGGTGCCAAATGTCGGGGATTTGGTGCGAAATATGCCAAAGGATGGCTTATCATGGTGGGGGCGAGTAGAATGTCGCCGGTGCCTGGAAACGGGATGAGGCGAAGACATGAACGCCGGTGAATCTTACCCAGCTTCAGGGCTCTCCAGGGAGATAATACCCCTACTGCTGCTCTGCGGGGTCTCCGCATGATCACTATGGCAAAGTGCTTACACAGTTGCTCCTTGAGCTGTTTCTTGGTGGTAGGAGAGGGCAAATCTAGCTCTCTCCCTTTTATCTGATATGGTCTAGAACTACTGGGTTCCAACCCTTTGCATGGGTGCCCTGGGGGTTTATATAGGCCTACCCCCAGGGGTACAATGGTAATCCGGCTGGACGCGGGCCGAGTCATCAGTGCCTCTGGCCTACGTCTTCTCCGCCGATTGCTGGGGCCCGCCGACTGGTGGGCCCCGCTGACTGGTCTAGTACGGAGCCGACAGGCCGCGCGCGCGCGCGGGCGGGGGTGGCGGGGGGTCATTTCTGATTG
>NW_024117924.1:0-19505 GCF_003073215.2 Triticum urartu | reverse complement strand
GGTAAAGGCATATAGAGGCCATGAGATTGAGCTTTGGATTTAGCTTTGCGACATGTAGAGCATCGGTTGGTGAAACGATTGACGTCCCGAAACATCTTTGGCCAAAAGTAGTTCTTCGAGAGTGTGGCGAACGTCTTGTAGCATCCGAAATGTCCCATTGAGCCTCCTCCATGAGATTCCTGCAAAAGCAACAAGCGAAGAGAGGACTCGGGGATGGAAAGTTTGTTAGCTCTCATAAGATATCCATCTTTGATGTAATAGCATTCCTAAGATGTATTCGACAAACACTTGGCATAAAGAGTAGCAAAAGTTGCATCATGCTCATACAAGTCTTTGATATGCTCAAAGCCAATGACATCTAACTCAAGTTGTGTAACAAGCATGCATATGCGGGAAAGAGCATCCGCTACAATGTTCTCTTTACCCTTGATTTACTTGATGACATAAGGGAAAGACTCAATAAATTCACTCCATTTAGCATGACGCTTGTTCAACTTGGTTTGTCCCTTAAGATACTTGAGAGTCTCATGATCGGTATGAATGATAAACTCATGGGGACGAATGTAATGTTCCCATTCATGCAAAACACGGACTAAAGCATATAGCTCTTTGTCATAGATGGGATAATTGAGTTGCGCTCCGGAAAGTTTCTCACTGAAGTAAGCTATGGGGGCTTCTCTTGCATTAACACACCTCCTATGCCATTACCACTAGCATCGCAATGAATCTCAAAAGGCTTGTCAAAGTTGGGTAAAGCAAGCATGTGAGCATGAGTAAGCAAATTCTTAAGCTCATTGAATGGGGTATCTTGGGATGGTCCCCAAACAAAAGGTGCATTCTTCTTGCTCAAAGCATGCAAAGGCGAAGCAATGGTGCTAAAATCCTTCACAAAGCGACGATAGAAACCCGCAAGGCCAAGAAAACTACGCACTTGATGCAAGTTGGTTGGTTGCGGCCAAGTCTTAATAGCATTGATCTTGGACTCATCAACATGAACACCCTTAGAAGAAACAACAAAACCCAAGAAAACGAGCTTATCAACACCAAAAAGGCATTTCTCCATATTAGCATAGAGGCACTCTTTTCTAAGAGTTTGCAAAACGCTGCGGAGATGGGTGACATGTTCTTTGATAGATTTGCTAAACACAAGAATGTCATCTAAGTAAACCACAACAAATATACCAATGTAAGGGCGAAATACATGATTCATAAGGCGCATAAAAGTGCCCGGTGCTTCCGGAAGACCCATAGGCATGAATAACCACTCATACAAACAAAATTTGGTTTTGAAGGCGGTTTTCCTTTCATCACCCTCTTGTATGCGGATTTGATAGTAACCACTTTTAAGATCAATTTTGGAAAATATAGTGGCACCGCTAAGCTCATGAAGCATGTCATCTAGGCGTGGAATGGGGTACCTATAGCAAACGGTGATAGCATTGATAGGTCTACAATCGGAGCACATGTGAAAGCTACTATCACGTTTTGGCACAAGAATGACCGGGATGGCACAAGGGCTCAAACTTTCACGCACATGTCCATGGTTGATGAGATGTTTTACTTGCCTTTGTATTTCTTTGGTTTCTTCGGGGTTGACACGGTACGGAGCTTTGTTCGGATGAGGTGCTCCGGGGATGAGGTCGATTCGGTGCTTACTGCCTTGTAGAGGAGGTAGACCCGGAGGTAGCTCATTGGGGAAAACATCTTGAAATTCCTGCAAAAGAGAAGACAACACTAGAGGAAGAGTGTGAGAAGTGTTAGTTTGTGGTGCATTGTCGAAAGGACACGAGGACGTAGTGTAGGACACTAGATGGGTTCTCACACACTTCTATTATCTCAAGTTTGGTGGCAAATAGAACTAGGTTCTTGTTTTCACTCATCGTGGAGGCACTCAATTTGGGCTTGTGGCGCTCACTCTCTTTTTTGTGGCTCGCTCTCTCACTATGATCTCCACGATGGGTGGCTTGCTTGTCGGTGATCACTTGACTTGGCGACATTGGACGGAGGACGTACTCCTTGCCATTCATCTTGAAGATGTAGTGGTTCGTTCGGCCATTGTGGACGACTCCTCTATCAAACTGCCATGGACGTCCAAGGAGAAGATGACAAACAGTCATTGGAACAACGTCGCACTCCAAGGTGTCTTCGTAGGCGCTGATTTTGAAGGGGACTTGTACTCGGTGCTCGACTTGGATGGTGCCGGAGTCACAAATCCATTGCACTTTTGTATGGATGTGGATGCTTCGTCATGGGAAATTGGAGCTTGGATCAAAGTTCTTCACTTGCAAGATTATGAAAACTCCCTCCATCGATGATGACCTTGACGGATCATCCATTGATTCTGACCTTGGTGTGGAATATGTGGCATTGTTGGTCTTCTTCTTGGTGATGTTGGAGAGTCAAGACTTTGGAGAGAACAAATGCGGGACTTGAGTCTTCATCGCAAAAGACTTGTTCTTCTTCATTGTTCACTTGGCGGTGCATGGCAACTTACTCAAGGGCTTCCATTTCGCCTTCACTCATGGAGTCATAAGTGCCATCGTCGTTGAAGACCATGGTTCTCTTGTTGGTGCACTCGTATGACTTGTGGCCTCGGCCTCCGCAAGTGAAACACTTGAAGGAACTTGTCTTGACGGTCTCATTGGTTGGGGTTGATGATGATGAAGCTCTCGACTTGAAGTTGCTCGTAGTAGGATGGCTGGTAGTTGACAAAGCTTTCTTGGAAGTCGACTTGTCGATGTTGGTAGTAGAAGGCTTTGTAGTCGGTGTTGGAGTCGTTGAAGCTTGGTTGTTGGAGAAGCTGTAGGACTTGGATGAGAACTTGGCATACTTGAAATAATGTTGCACTTGGTGTTCCGCTTTGGTAGCTTGGTGCACT
Source organism: Triticum urartu (assembly GCF_003073215.2). Classification (NCBI taxonomy): domain Eukaryota; kingdom Viridiplantae; phylum Streptophyta; class Magnoliopsida; order Poales; family Poaceae; genus Triticum; species Triticum urartu. The sequence continues at coordinate 16,627 of NW_024117924.1, read as the reverse complement.
AGCTCGATGAGATTTGAGTATGGTTGGAAGTTGGCGATCTTCTTGATGGGATGATTGAGTCCATTCAAGAAACATGCCATTGTTTGCTCATGATCTTCCGTGGCATTGGCTCTTATCATTGCAATCTCCATCTCCTTGTAGTATTCATCAACGCTCTTTGTTCCTTGCTTGAGTTGTTGGAGTTTCTTGAAGAGGTTGCGGTTGTAGTAGGTAGGTACGAAGCGTGCTCTCATGACATCCTTCATTTGCGCCCAAGTAGTGATGGGTGCTTCACCTCTTGCCTCTCGGCGCTCTATGATTTGTTCCCACCAAATGAGGACATAGTCTTGGAACTCAAGGGATGCCATCGCGATCTTCTTCTCTTCTTCATAATTGTGCAAACGGAAGATCTTGTCAACCTTCAATGCCCATGAAAGGTACTCTTCGGGATTGTTGCTTCCGTTGAACTTGGGCATGGTGAACTTGAGCTTGCCATGGCGTTGCTCTTCATTGTGTTGGGGTCGGGGATGATGACGCCAATGTTGTTGATGATTGTTCAACTCGTGGTGCTCTTGGCACGGAGGGTTGTCATTGTCATGTTGTTCTTGTCGTGGAGGATCTCCAATGTCTTCATGCTCTGGATTGAGTTGTTGTTCTTGGCGAGCTTGTGGAGGAGCTTGTCGAGCTCGAGGAGGAACTTGACGATGCACGCGATCTTGAAATCTTCGTTCTTGAATTTCTCCGTGAAGTGCTTCCTCTTGTTCACGGGTTTGTCAGCTACGGCTCGACTCGAATCGCGTAGAGCTTGTTGCGCCGCAAGTGCTTGAGCGTCACAGAGTTGTTGGTCTTGACGTTGTGCCTCGACATCTTGAGCATTTTGGTGTAGACACGCTCTCTCTTCCTCTTCATGTTGGCGTTGTCGTTGCCATTCTCGTGCTAGCGCAAAGGCCTCTTGAGTTTGACGTTGCCGGCGCTCTTGAGAGTCGGTGTCGCGTAGGGGATTGAGGCTTGCTTGACGGTCGGTGCGCACGGCTCGGCGAAGAGTGTTCGATGTCGGGAGCCGGAGAGGGTGAAGTCGGAGTGGCGGCTTGAACGGCTCCTTCTTGAAGTGGAAGACGAGACGTTGAGCAACAAAGCACGAATTTCGTCCATCCTTGCGTCATTCTCTTGCTTGTGATCATTGAGCTTGTGGTCGAAGTAGTCCTTTGTACGTTGCTCAGAAACTCGCAAGTCGGCGGCAAGGTTGTCGATGCGTCCACTCATCGCTTGTTGCTCTTGATGCAAAGCACGTTGTGCACCAAAGAGGTGACTCTTGGTGACGAAAGAGTTCATGTCATCGTCTTGCTCCATGAAGAGTGGGTTGGTAGAAGTACTTGGCCTATCCATCGTTCCAAGAAAAATGTGAGTGGTAGAAAGAGAGGAACGAGTACCAAATGTACCTTGACCGAAGTTGAAAGTGGATCGAGGATCACTCCAATGTAGGACAAGGAAATAGCACAATTGGTACGAGTTCTTGTCGGTTTCTCACACCTACACCAGTAAAATATTTTGGTGGACCTTGGTTAGGATGGTGGCAGAAAATTTGATGCAATTGTAAGTGAGCTTCAATAATGTTGGAAAAGACTCGCAAGATGCAATGTAACAAGTAGACCAAGCATATAAGGTACACGGAAACACACACACAAAAAGATAAGTGGGGTTGTGCAACCAAGGCTGAGCCAAAATGTGGAATCCACGAAAATGCTCTTGTTGCACGACACTAGAGAGACGCTAGCATGATTGCACGATAGGCGGATACAAGAACTTGTGCGCAACCTACTTAGCAAAAATGCAACGACATCTATCCCAAATACTTTGTATGCAAGGTGTTGCTATGATATGATCCAAGATGATCGAGTATGACAATCTTAATGTTTTATGATGCTATGGTTCTTGCTTAAAAGCTCTTTGCGTATCTTTCCTCTTTGCTTAAAAGCTTGGTTGGCTCTTTGATGTTTGAGCTCTTTTCTCATGCAATGTTTGACGAACCAAGATAGCAAATGAGTATGCGATGACAACTTTGTGACACAAGAGATGATACCAATATCGGTAACAATGATGTATGTATGTATGCTATGGGAAGTATGATCACTAATGTGCACAAGTCTTGTTGCAGGCAATACTCAATGGCTAGTCTCGATGGGTAAGCAACGCAAAGGAGTAAGGCTATGATGGCTATCAATGTAATGGCAAGAATGATATGTCCAATACCAAGATTAGGTTACCGGTATTGCTTTCGGTATGGTGTCAAAATGGTGGCACGAATACCCAGTCGTAGTCGAGGTGGTCGTAGTTGATGACGCGTCCGTGGCGAAGATGAGCAGTGGTGATGTCGATGTCGAACCGTACCTAGATAGCCGAAACACAAAAGGATACGGTACCGCAACTCAAATTCTCAAACCTCGAAGTAGAAATTGTGTCGGAGAGCGAAACGGTCCAAAAATGGTGGGTTATCCGGAAGTGGTGGAGGTATGCGGAAATATATATTGTATATGGTGAGCACCGGAACAAAAATTGGTGGAATTTTGGGTGGAGTTGTGGAAGTAGTGCGAACTTTCTGTCGAAGCCGGAAGTTCTGGGCAAGACGGAGGGTCCGGGGTCCGGAGGTTCTGGGGAAGGCCGGAAGGTCCGGGGGCCGGAATATCCGGGCTGGACTGGAAGTTCCAGTGGTCGTGATTCTGCCAAGAACAGAGACTTCGGGATCGTGGATTTGGGCAGAAAAACTTGGGGAAAAAGCCCAAATCCGAAGGGGAAAAAGAAGAAATTGGAGGAAAATAAGGGTGGGGAGGCTAGATCTACGAGCCATACACAAAATTCATGGATCAAAACCAACAAAATCTCAACACACGAACAAATCACAAAAAAAATTGGGGCTATTTTTGGTGGGGATTTTCGGATTAGGACGAAAAACAACAAAATTAGGCTAGAAACACAACGGGGAGGCTCCGAAATCGTGATCAACCTTCCTCTAGGTACCAAGATGATGTAGGGTAGAACCCTAGTGGCCCGATCTTTCACGAAAGGAGCGTATCCCGCGAAGAACGCGAAGAACACGAGGAGGGAAACAAGGGAAAACACAAGGGGAATCACAAGAGGAACACTCAGACTAACAAGAACAGGTCAGACATGTGCTAGATCCTCGGGTACATAGAACGATACACGAATCCACGGACAACTAAGGACGATACAAGGGTAGCCGGTTCTTCTCCATGAGGAGGTCTTGAATCCACAAGGGGATCTTCCCGTAAAGGGGTCTAGAATCCACGGTGGATCTTCTCCGAAGAGGGGCCGCGATCTCTCTCAAGGAGTAGTTCCAATATGGATGAGTGAAGCTCTATCTCTGAGTATGAGAAAAACCAACGCTAACTGATGCGGAGCATCCTACGGACATCACCATGTCAAGAGTCCGTTTGGCAAGTGACACATGCGACCTCTACTTCACATACACAAAGGTGAATCATCTCCTTTACACGTGCTCACTTGACCCCTTCGAGGATGGTATACCATCATCTTGGTATCATGAGCCACGTTGATCATGATTTCAGAGCCTCCCCCACCGTTTTCTAGCCTTCTTTTGCTTGATTTCGTCCTAAATTCGAAAATCCCCACCAAAAATAGCCCCAATTTTTTTTGTGATTTGTTGGTTTGATGATATTTTGTTGATTTTGATCTATGGATTTACTTGGTTTCGAGTGGATCTAGCATCTCCCCAAGTTTCCCCATCTTTCATCCACGAAATCTCATCAATTTTGACCCCAAAATCACCAAATTCCGCCCAAAATCACGTCCCGAATCTCGGATCTCGAGTTGACCCCGATACACCGGACGACCGTCACTTTACCGGACGTCCGGAGCCGCAGGAACCACCGGGCGGCCGACCTTACCGGACGACCGGACCCCCCTAACCCGAGAAGAATTAGCGGATTTCCGACCCGACCGGACGTCCGGCCACCAGACATCCGTTTTTTTCCGGACGTCCGCTACCTGTAGATATCAACTTTGGCTGATTTTTGTTTCGGCCATAACTAATTCATCCGAACTCCATTTTTGACGTTCTTCAGCTCATTTTCTGAAATTTGGCAAGTTTGCCTAGGCCCTCCACCATATCATCCGCTACACCACCACTGTTCCGCAACCTAACCAATTTTATTCCCCGTAGCATTAGTGGTTGCTTGAGGAGTGATTCGAGTCTGCTAAGGTGTCTAGGCTACTTAGGGATGGTTGCTTCTACATCAACCAACACCACCACTTCCGCATAACCTTGCCCACCATACACTTCCACTACCCCAAATTAACCCAATTTTGTTTGTGTTGTGAGTTGTGTCTCCTAAGGTGTTTCGGCTACTTAGGGACCGTGCTTCCAACTCCGACACCTTGTATAGTACACCACCTGACCCTTCATTTCCGCATTGCCTACTTGCAAAACCCATCATTGCATTTCCGCAACCACCACCACATCCCGCTACCACCATTTGACATTTGAGATTTTGAGTTCGCGGTTTTTCTGTTTCCTAAGGTGTTTCTGCTACTTAGGGACGAGTCTCCATAATCTTGGTATCTCCATCAAGATCACCGCCACTCATCATCGCCAAGGACGGTAACCTCCATATCATCTTGGTATCGTGGTACCCGTCCATTGTACATTCCCCTTGCAATTGCATTGTTAACCCCTAGCCCATTTTGCGTTACTTGCCTATCGAGATTAGCCATTTGATTATTGCCGGCAACGTTACTTGTGCACATTAGTGATCCACCCTTCCATTGCATGCATACCAGATCATATTGGTATCATCATATCATCCCTTGTGCCTCAAGATTGTTCCCGCATATACACAATTGCTATCTTGGTTTGTGCATTTCGCAAAGTGGATATAAAAAAGAATAAGATTTTAAGCAAAAAAAAGAGAGAAACAAAAGAGCTCGTATGAAATAGCCATAGCATCATACCACATTGCATATAAGATCATCTTGGATCACCTTGTGAGAAACACTGGGAACCATACATCCATAGCATACTTGGGATAGAAAGTTATCCATTTTGCATCCTATAGGTTGTGCACAAGTGTCGTATCCGCCTATTGAGCAATCATGCTAGCGTCTCTCTTGAGTTGTGCAACACGAGCATTTTCCGTGGATTCCACATTTTGTGCGCATCCTTGGTTGCACGACCCCATTTATCTATCCATGTGTGTGTTTCCGTGTGCCCCATATTGCTTGGTCTACTTGTTTCACTTGCGAATTTGTAAATCTCTTTCAACATTATTGACTCTTGCTAACATTTTATATCAAATTTTTGTGCCACTATCCTCACTGAGTTCCACCATAAGCCTTATGATGCGGAGCATCCCACATTCATCCCCATGTACACTCCGACTACTCTCCAAACCCCAAGTGGACATCTGACAAGACCTCAACATACGCCATTGGACACAAGGTGAACTCGCTCCTCTCCGAACCATCACTTTCTACATGTGAGATGTGGCTACTACCTCCAACGTGTGTTCTATGCATGATCAGGTACTTGGCCCTCGATGACCGCCAGGCACCGGACGTCCGACACTCTCCAGCGCCCGGACGACCGACGCCGACCGGACGTCCGACACCACCTTTCCAGAGCCAAAACGCCGGACGTCCGACATGCACCGGATGACCGGACCTTCGCGAGCCACCGGACGTCCGGTACTTGTCGGATGTCCGACGCCTGTACGCCCGCCCGTGTGTTGGGCCGAAGCCACTTACCCTTTCATTCGCCTAGACTATATATATACTCCTCCACCTCCTCCTAGTTAGGGTTAGCGTTGTGATAGCTCATTTGAGAGATAGAGCTATGCTCATCCATTACGGATCTACTCCATGAGAGAGACCGCGGCCCCTCTACGGAGAAGATCCCCTTGGATTCAAGACCCCCTCTTGGGTGGCCCCATCAAGACCTCCTCACGGAGAAGATCCGGCTACCGTGTATCGTCCGTTGTTGACCTTGGATCATCGTGTATCTCTTTGTGTTTCAAGGATCTAGCACATGTGTAATCGAATCTTGTTGGTTTTAGTGATTCTCTCGTGTTTTCCCTCGTGAATCCCCCTCGTGTTCTTCGTGTTTCTCTTTGGGATCCGCTCCTTCCGTGAAAGATCGGCCACCTAGGGTTTCACCCTACATCATCTTGGTATCATGAGCTTAGGTTTATCATGAATTTGGGGCCTCCCCATTGTGTTTTCTAGCCTAGTTTTGTTGTGTTCTTCCCCAAATTCGAAAATCCCCACCAAAAATAGCCCCAATTTTTTTTTGTTATTTGTTGGTATGATGAAGTTTTGTTGATTTTGATCCATGGATTTGCTTGGTTTTGAGTGGATCTAGCATTTCCCCAATTTTCCCCACTTTCCATCCACGAAATCTCATCAATTTTTGTCCCCAAAATCCCCAAATTCCGCCCAAAATCGCGTCGCGGATCTAAAATCTCGCGTTGACCCCGACCACCGGACGACTGTCACTTTACCGGACGTCCGGAGCCCCTGGAACGACCGGAACCCCTAAGCCGGATGGAAATTAGCGGATTTCCGAGCTCACCGAACGTCCGGCCAACGGACATCCGTCCATTAGCGGACGTCCGCTACCTATAAAAAACTGATTCGCTCAAAATTTGTTTCGGCCATAAGTAATTCATCCGAACTCCGTTTTTAACGTTCTTTAGCTTGTTTTGAATCTCTTGACATCCTCCTTCCCACAAAAGTACCACCAACATCTTTTGAATCCATCAAATTTTGACAATTTTGGCATCTTTGCCTAGGGCTTCCACCACATCATCCGCTACACCACCGCCGACTTTCGCAACCTAACCAATTTTGTTCCCCATCGCATTAGTGGTTGCTTGAGGAGTGATTTGAGTCTCCTAAGATGTCTAGGCTACTTAGGGACGGTTGCTTCTTCTTCAACCACCACCACCACTTCCGCATAGGCTTGACCACTATACACTTCCGCCACCTCAACTTAACCCAATTTTGGTTGTGTTGTGAGTTGTGTCTCCTAAGGTGTTTCGGCTACTTAGGGACTGTGCTTTCAACTCCGACACCATGTATAGTCCACCACCATAACCTCCACTTCTGCATTTCCTAGTGCAACACCACCGCATTCTGCTACCACCATTTGACATTTGAGATTTTGAGTTCGCGGTTTTTCCGTTTCCTAAGGTGTTTCGGCTACTTAGGGATGAGTCACCATCATCTTGGTATCTCCATCAAGATCACCGCCACTCATCATCACCGCGGACGGTAACTTCCATATCATCTTGGTATCGTGGTACCCTCCATTGTACATTCCCCTTGCAATTGCATTGTTAACCCCTAGCCCATTTTGCATTACTTGCCTATCGAGACTAGCCATTTGAGTATTGCCGGCAACATTACTTGTGCACATTAGTGATATACACCATACATTGCATACATACCATATCATATTGGTATCATCATAGCATCTCATGTGCCTCAAGTTTGTTCCCGCATATATACAATTGCTACCTTGGTTTGTGCATTTTGCAAAGTGGCCATACAAAAAAGAAGAGAATAAAGCTTTTAAGCGAAGAAAAAGAGTGAGCAAAGAGCTTGTAAGCAAGTGCCATAGCATCATACCACATTGTCATATAAGATCATCTTGGATCATAACACCGGGAATCAGATATACATAGCATACTTGGGATAGAAGTTGTTGCATTTTTGTCTCCTATAGGTTGTGCACAAGTGTCGTATCCGCCTATTGAGCAATCGTGCTAGCGCTTCTCTAGAGTTGTGCAACAAGAGCATTTTCCGTAGATTCCACATTTTGAGCTCATCCTTGGTTGCACGACCCCATTTATCTATCTGTGTGTGCGTTTCCGTGTGCCACCCATATTGCTATTGGTCTACTTGTTACACTTGCGAATTTGTGAATCTCTTTCAACATTATTGACTCTTGCTAAGATTTTACGTCAAATTTTTGTGCCACTATCCTCACCGAGCTCCACCATAAGCCTTACTTGTGTAGGTGCGAGAAACCGACAAGAATTGGTAACAATTGTGCTATTTCCTTGTCCACATTGGAGTAATCATTGATCCACTTTCAACTTCGATCAAGGTACATTTGCTATTCGTTCTTCTCTTTCTACCACTCACACTTTTCTCTTGGAGTGATGGATATGCAAGGCATTTCGTCTCCGGTCTTCGACAACAACGACGGCGTGAACAACTACATCACCAATGCGTCAATCTTCGATCTACAACGACAAATGCAAGGCACACAATCAAGATTGCGAGAGCGCATCGAGAACCTCTCCATTGACATTCGCCACTCCGAAGCGAGGAAAAGGGACTACATCGACAACAAGCTTTCCGCACAAAAGGAGGAGCAAGATGCAAGGATGGAGGAGATTCAGGCATTGACCAAGTCTACTTCCCCTTCGTCATCTTCAAGGCGGCGGCAAGCACATCGATCCTCTTCAGAGCGCCCAAGCGACACAAGCGCAAGTCGTCCATGTCCACATCTCCATGGCGACCACCATCAAGTTCGTGATCCACATCGTCATGAAGGGCAAGTCACCTCCAAGCATCATGTGCACGACGACGACGAACGACATCTACTATGAGCTCAAGCACGACAACGCCAACATCAACATGAAGATGCTCGAGATGCGCCTACCTACAAGTCCCAACAAGCCCTACTTCACGCCAAGTCCAAACTTCATGACCACAAGAGAAGACCGCGAGACAAGCACCACCAAGAGCACGCTACGGCTACAACAACCACTTCGGCATCTTCGCCAAGTGCTATCAAGGCATCTTCGCCTTTGGACGTACGGCATCGTCGCCTACTTCCCACGAGTACGGCCACATTGACTTCATCAAGTCCAAGGCGAACACCTACAAGTGAGGGCGACACTTCCATCTTCGGAAGCCCCTCAAGGAAGATGGCCGAGCATGGGAATTTCCTTTTGGTCATGGAGATGAGCTACGAGGTGCCACATCATTTGGGCCTCCAACAACAAGACGGTGACAAGAAGGTCGAGCAAGGGCCATCCTGTTCAACCACGGCGACGAGCACGAACCTCTTCAACAACATGAAGATGGCGCCCATATTGGACTCATACTCCGAGTCAAGCTACAAGACTGCTCATGAGACCTTCTCTTTGGTCTTCGAGGAGAGTGATGATGTTCCATCTTCGGCCTTCATCCACGGCTACGACCACGACATGATTGAGCATGGAGACATTTGCACCAACATCTCTCCGACAACGACATGTGATGAGATGCCCCAATTGCCATGTGAGGAGAGTCACCACCACATGAGTGACATGAGTGACTCCAGCACACGTGACATTGAGAGCATTTCCTATGAGAGGATGAGTGTGACCACCACTAGCCCCACACTTGAGAGCATGCCACACATCCTATGTGAGGTTGAGAGCCATTTGAGTGACTCCACCAACCATATGAGTGGGAGCATCCTTGAGGGAGTGAGTGAGCCACAACACTTAGTGAGTGAGGTAGTTGACACGGCATGTGAGGCCATTATGATTTCTAGCGACTTACCCTCTACTCCGAGTGTGTTTTCTTCTTTGGTGCTAGGTCTCCTACTTGACGACATGCCTACCCTCGACGAGTCCATACCTCCTATGGAGACAATGATGGCCATGGTGGACGATGATGCACCCCCACATGGTTCCATCAAGATGAAGATGACAACGAGACGATTTTCAACACCTCACCTACAACACATGAGCGACGCTCCAAAGGAAACATAGGTGATGGTACTTCTCTTATCCCACTAGTGGACTATCTTACCAATGATTGCTTGCATGATGTTGATCCACCTATTGCCATGCTTCATGCTAGTGCGACTTCTTCATGTCATGACTTACCAATTTATAATGACTATGATGATGATCATGTTAATTTGCCTAGTTGTGATGCTATGCTCCATCGGATATCATGTGAAACTTCTATTGGTCACATCATGTTTGACAATCCATTAACCTTGTCATATGCTATGTGTGAGATATCCCATATTGCCTCATTTCAATCTCAACATAGTGACTATGCATGCTTCGTTACCATAAATCCCATTTGCACTTATGGCATAGATGACGAGATGATGGTCATTGGCTTTTGTTTTTCATGTGATGATACTGCCATGCTTCCTTTACATGATTTGCGCAATTCATCTACTATACGATGCCATGATCACAATGTTCCAAATATGCTTTGTTTTGGATGTTGTCAATATTCTCCATGTGATGTTTCTACTAATGCTCATGAGGAGACCCCCATAGTTTCCTCATACGTATTCGGAGATTCTGATGCATTCCATCCTTTGCATGATTCCCATAATTGCTTGCACCATATGCATTCCATGAGCAACAATGCTATACATATTTCTTGTGATGCATTACACAATTTGAGTCTCCATTATGCTATACATAACAACAAACCTCTCATGATGGATGACATGTTTCTATATCACGAATATCATTTATTTGAGCATTGGCTATTTTGTGCTAACCAACACAAGCACGTGCGCATCATGATGGATGATGTGTACATCTACCACGCACACACAATTTTCCCTTTGTCTTTGTTTTGTGTAGGTACTCACGTATACTCGTCAACCTCTCAATACCAAGAGTTGACGAAACGAGCTCTTGAAAGCATAGATGACTTGGGATCCCGTGAACTATCCTTCCCACCGCTCTCTTCGCACAACAACTACGCGCATCTTTCTCATTTGGCTCTCACACGGCTATGGACTATATACCGCTTCTCGCTTCTTGCTCATTTTACCATGTTCACTTTGCATGCTATGCTTGCTTCTATGCCTTTGCCATGCAATTGTGACCCTTGCTTGCATCTACCCACGATTCACAGTTATGTTACTCCTATGTGTATTTGCATGCTTGGTGGAGATCCTTGTTGCTATTACCATGTTTATCATGTGCCTCATGCTATTGATGCTATTTTGCTCATATCTTGATTTCATGCTTGTGTTATGTCATGTGAATTATTCATGCACACTATTTGCACCCATGACATGCTTGCCATGATTTCTTCTAGTATGTTGCTTATTCGCACTACTAGCTTGCCTGAATTGATCACCATGATTGCTTGCTTTGTCGCATCACCCATGTTCAACTCTTACTCGCTTTCTTGGGTTGATGACATATATGCTCGTGCCTTTCACTTGATACATCTTGTTCATTATCGTTTGCCTCCAATTATGCTTATTGATCTTGGAGACTTGGACACATTACTTGTGATGCATGCTTGTTTGATTGAGCCTATTCTATTTGGTTGTTCTCACGTCATATGCCTCCATGCTATGAAATTCTCCCTTGTCCTTTCTTATGATGATCATGATGCATCCACTTGTTGGGTATTTTACCGCACGAATGATAGGTTTTCCGCTAACCTCATTTGTTTTTCCGAGTGTTTGTCATGTTCTTTCATGTTGAAGGATTCACAAGGCGATACCGTCATGACACAATTTGATCATGTGAAAGCATACACGATGTGCAACACCAACGTTTGCGACAATCTCCTAAAGGTGAACTCCTTCCCTTTGAACCATCCTCAAATACGCATATTGGATGGGTCATTCTTTCATTGTTGTCTCCTTCTTCTTGTCTACATGTTGCACCTATTGGATGGAGGACCGACATTGAAGATTGGCTCTATGGACCTTCGCATTGTGGAGCGCTCGGACTTATTGGATGCACCTTCGAACCTCCACTGATGCCACGACATCGAGCATTGGTACATCAACACCTCCATATTTGTTGATTGTGCTCACACTTGTCATGCTCATTGGACATGTTACACCCATGACAAATTTGCATCTCATGCATGCATTGACTCCCATTACGATTGCCTTGTTGCATCTTGTATTCCCATGTCATCCATGATATACGAGCTTGTGCATTTCCTTCGCAAATTTGTTGTGATCTTTCTTGATGGCATATTCATACATCATGATCAAATTGCCCATCATCAATTTCATGATCACATCACATTGAGCATACATTACCACATTCATGCTTTTCATAAACCGTCTCACTATGACATCCTTTTGCACCGTGGTTGCATTCATCATATTCTTGCTTTTGCTACCATGAATGTTGTGCATACATTTCCATATCTTTTGGATAAGCTTCATGCACCTTGTCCTCATCAATCTTGTTGCACGGACTCCTTACATGATGGACACTTTGTGTGCTCAAACCATTGTATTTCCGAGTGTCGTTTGTGTTTGCTCTTTTTGCATGTATACCACTCCGGCGACACCTTGGATTACTTGGATTGTGCAACGTCTTCCACTCCGTCCAACTACATGTCCGTCCATGACTACCGTTTCCATGGTGATGAGGATCACGATTCGAGGTCGGGTATTTCCCAAGGGATGGGAGATGATGCGGAGCATCCCACGTTCATCCCCATGTACACTCCGACTACTCTCCAAACCCCAAATGGACATCTGACGAGACCTCGAACATACGCCATTGGACACAAGGTGAACTCGCTCCTCTCCGAACCATCACTTTCTACATGTGAGATGTGGCTACAACCTCCAACGTGTGTTCTATGCATGGAGGAAAGCCACGAAGTCGCCACATCCAACGGAACAGCTAGCGAGGACGCCTAGTACAAGGACCAAGAGAAGAAGTTGCGCGAAGCTACAGCCACCGGACGACCGGCCCAGCCCGGACGCCCGGCCCCTGAGGACCCGAGCCGAATCTACGGACGACCAGAGGCACCGGACGTCCGACGAATCACAGCACCCGGACAACCGCCAGACACCAGACGTCTGACACTCTCCAGCGCCCGGACGTCCGACACCGACCGGACGTCCGACACCACCTGTCCAGAGCCAAAACGCCGGACGTCCGACATGCACCGGACGACCGGGCCCTCGCGAGCCACCGGACGTCCGGTACCTGTCGGATGTCCGACGCCTGTATGCCCACCCGTGTGCTGGGCCGAAGCCACTTACCCTTTCATTCGCCTAGACTATATATACTCCCCCACCTCCTCCTAGTTAGGGTTAGCGTTGTGATAGCTCGTTTGAGAGATACAGCTACGATCATCCATTACGGATCTACTCCACGAGAGAGACCGCGGCCCCTCTACGGAGAAGATCCCCTTGGATTCAAGACCCCCTCTTGGGTGGCCCCATCAAGACCTCCTCACGGAGAAGAACCGGCTACCGTGTATTGTCCGTTGTTGACCTTGGATCATCGTGTATCTCTTTGTGTTTCGAGGATCTAGCACATGTGTAATCGAATCTTGTTGGTTTGAGTGATTCTCTCGTGTTTTCCCTCGTGAATCCCCCTCGTGTTCTTCGTGTTTTTATTTGGGATCCGCTCCTTTCGTGAAAGATCGGCCACCTAGGGTAGGTGTGAGAAACCAACAAGAATTGGTACCAATTGTGCTATTTCCTTGTCCACATTGGAGTGATCATTTCCACTTTCAGTCAAGGTACATTTGGTATTCGTTCTTCTCTTTCTCCACTCATATTGGCTCGAATCTTGTGATGGATAGGCAAGGCATTTCATCTCCGGTCTTCCACAACAACGACGGCATGCACAACTACATCAATAACAATCTTTCCGCACAAAAGGAGGAGCAAGATGCAAGGATGGAGGAGATTCGGACCTTGTTGATGAAACGTTCTTCCCCTTCATCATCCTCAAGGCAGCGACGTTCAAGTCACAAGTCTTCGGAGCGCAAAAATGATGCAAGCGCAAGTCGTCCTAGTCCACATCTCCATGGCGACCACCATCACGTTTGTGATCCACCTCATCATGAGGGGCAAGTCACCTCCAAGAAACATGTGCACGCCGACGATGAACGACATCTACATCGAGCTCAAGCACGACAACGACAACATCATCATGAAGATGCTCGAGATGCGCCTACCTACAAGTCGCAACAAGCCCTACTTCACGCCAAGTCCAAACCTCATGACCAAAAGAGAAGACCGCGAGACAAGCACCACCAAGACGGAGCTGCGGCTACACCAACCACTTTGGCATCTTCTCCAAGAGACTTCAAGGCATCTTCGCCTTCGGATATATGGCATCTTCGCCAACAAGCACCTCAAGACTACGCTCAAGAGAAGCTCCCCAAGCTCAAGTCCGCGACTTCCACGAGCTACTACGACCTTGACGTCGACCAAACGATTCCTTTCTATGGGACTCAAGAACCCGAGGAGTATCTCGAGTGGGAGCATTTGCTGGACGACTACCTCAAGCTACATTAAGTCCCTCCCGAAGATCAAGTGAAGTGCTCCATAAGGAACTTCCATGACTATGCGTCCACATGGTGGCTTCACACACCTTCGAAGAGCTACGACATGAGTTGGACCAAGATGAAGAGAGCTTTGCGGCGAGAGTTTGTGCCTCCAACCTACACGGAACAACTTCAACGCCAATTGGAGAACACCATCCAAGGATCCAAGTCCATCTACGAGTACTTCAAGGAGATGAAGATTGCCTTGCGACGAGCCGGTGTGGACGACCCATTTTGATGAAGTTCCACTTCATGATGGGATTGCACAACGACATCTCCAAGACGATCTTCCTCGAGAACTACAAGTCCCTCGACGACAACTACATTGGTGCTCTCAAGGCGGAACAAGAACTCATGAAGGCCAAACTTTCTCTACCCCAAGCTCACTTCACGATGACCAAGCTCCATGAGAATGAGCATGAGGCTAGTACCACCATGATGTCCAAGCCCGACGAGCTCCAAGACGATGCTCCCAAGTTCGACTTCACCGCCATCCCTCTCTGTGGCATTGATGATGCCAAGTCCTCCATGACTCTTTTTCAAGACGGTGCGACGACGAGTACGACTATGGAGACCCTCAAGGACCAAGCTTTGGAGGTGAGCGACAAGGTGGCGAGCAAGGATGATGCTTCCATCTTAGGAGGCGAGAGTGATGATGTGCCATCTTCGGCTTTCATCCACGACGGCGATGAGATGGTTGAGCATGGGATTTTCCCTTCGACCACGGCGACGTATGATGACGAGTGACTTTTGCCACCATATTGAGAGTGAGTGTGACTTCACCACTAGCCCCATATATGATGTGTTACCCTAATTCCCATGTGAGGAGAGCCACAACCCCCACCACTTGAGTGAGATGAGTGACTTGACCATACGTGAGATTGAGTGCACCTATTGTGAAGGAGTGAGTGAACCACCACATAGAGAGAGTGAGATAGTTGATAGGTCATGCGAGGCCACTTTCAACACTAACGACTTGACCTCTACATCTATTGTGTCTTCTCATTTGGTGCTAGGTCCCTTATATGATGACGCACCGATTCTCGACGACGTCGTCCTACCTTTGGACAAGACGATGGCCATGGTGGAATATGATGCACCCCCCACATGGTTCCATCAAGATGAAGATGACCACCATTTGGTCTTTCCCACCTCACCTACACCACTTGAGTGGAATGAACAAGGTAACATAGGTGAAGCTGATGCTCTAGTCCCACTAGTGGACATTCATGACATTGATTGCTCGCATGATGTTGATCCCCCTATTAACATGCTTCATGCAAGTATGATTTCCCCATGTGATGATTTACCCATTTATGATGAGTATGATGATTGCCATGTGGAGTCTATTAGTTGTGATGCCATGTTGCATAGGTTATCTTATGACAATTCCTTAGGTCACATCATGTTTGCCAATCCGCTTGACTTGTCATATGCTATGCATGAGATCAATCATATGTCATATTTGCAATCTCTTCATAGTGACTATGCATATGCCATTCAAATTAACCCAACTTTCACTTATGGCATAGATGACAAGCCCATGGTTATTGGTTTTTGTTTCTCTTGTGATGATATTGATATGCTCCCTTTGCATCATTTATCTCATATGCCATGCCATGACCACCTAGCTTCGGATATGCATTGTTTTGGATGTTGTCCATTTTCTTCATATGATGTTTCCAACATTGCTCATGAGGAGACCGACCCCCACCACTTGAGTGAGATGAGTGACTCCACCATACGTGAGATTGAGTGCACCTATGGTGAGGGAGTGAGTGAACCACCACATAAAGAGAGTGAGATAGTTGATAGGTCATGCGAGGCCACTTTCAACACTAACGACTTGACCTCTACATCTATTGTGTCTTCTCATTTGGTGCTAGGTCCCTTATATGATGACGCACCGATTCTCGACGACGTCGTCCTACCTTTGGACAAGACGATGGCCATGGTGGAATATGATGCACCCCCCACATGGTTCCATCAAGATGAAGATGACCACCATTTGGTCTTTCCCACCTCACCTACACCACTTGAGTGGAATGAACAAGGTAACATAGGTGAAGGTGATGCTCTAGTCCCACTAGTGGACATTCATGACATTGATTGCTCGCATGATGTTGATCCCCCTATTGACATGCTTCATGCTAGTATGATTTCCCCATGCGATGATTTCCCCATTTATGATGAGTATGATGATTGCCATGTGGAGTCTATTAGTTGTGATGCCATGTTGCATAGGATATCTTGTGACAATTCCTTAGGTCACATCATATTTGCCAATCCGCTTTGGCATTTGTTTCTC
>NW_024117923.1:0-15008 GCF_003073215.2 Triticum urartu | reverse complement strand
TGATTTTCACTCTTATTTTTCTCCTATTTTTCTTTATTAGCTCTATTAATATCATCTTTCAAAATGGATTCAGGAGTCATAGGAAGCAAAGTAATATTTTTATCTTTATGAACAAGAGTATACTCATTGTTTCTACCATGGTGTACATAATTTTTATCAAATTCCCATGGTCTACCAAGTAATAAGGAACATGCTTGCATAGGTACCACATCACAATCGACATAATCAGCATATGTAGAGATACTAAAATGTACACGAACAGTACGTGTGACCTTAACCTTGCCGCTGTTAATGAACCATTGGATGTAGTAAGGATGTGGATGTGGTCTTGTGGTGAGAGATAGCTTCTCCACCATCTCCATGCTAGCCAATTTATTGCAGCTCCCTTCATCTATGATGACGCGAACAGAACATTCCTTCACAACTCCCTTTGTATGGAACAAATTATGCCTCTGATTTTGCTCAGCTTGTGTGACTTGCACACTCAAAACACGTTGAGCAACTAAACATTCATACATGTCTGCATCTTCAGGAGCCATGTATTGCATCTCATGATCAGAATCATCTCCACCGTGTTCTTCATGTGTAATAAGAGCCAACGTCTCCTCATCATAGTCACTAGCGGACTCATACCCACCATCCTCAGTAGCAATCATCACGCGCGGAGATTTGCATTCTCTCGCAAAATGTCCTCTTCCCTTACAACGATGACAAATAATATCACTTGTGTGCCCTATTGATGCCATGGAAAAAGAAGAACTCTGTGCAGGCCCAGGAAGTGTGCTCTTGGCAGATAGTGGTGGTTGTGCCTGCTTTCTTGTATAATGGCTGGAGGTGGCACCTGATGGAGGTGCTGGTGTAGGAAGTAGAGGATGCACCTGGTATCCATGATGAAGATCAACCTGCAGAAAAGTTAGTTCGCGCCAATGCCTGTCGATCCTGCACTTCATGTTCAACTTTACAAGAAAGATGGAATAAACGAGTGATATTAGTATACTCCTTATACTCTAGAATGGTTTAAATCTCTCTATTTAATCCACCCATAAAACGTGCAAGCATAGCTTCATTCTCCTCAACAATAACACATCTAATCATGCCAGTTTATAATTCCTGATAATATTCTTCTACAGAATTTTTTCCTTGACTTAAACGCTGCAATTTTTGAAGTAATTCACGTTGATAATATGGTGGAACCCAACGAGTACGCATAGCAGTTTTCAAAGCAGCCCAAGTAGCGGGAATAGGATATAATCTACAATGCTCAGACCACCAAACACATGCAAAACTAGTGAATGCACAAACAGCAGCAGGAACATGTCTCTCCACGGGATATTGTAAACATTTAAATCGTTGTTCAGTTTCTAACTCCCAAGTAAGATATATATCAGGAACATATCTACCCTCAAATGGTGGAATGTTCAATTTTAGTTTAGGGAGATGGTCATGATCTCATACCTGAGGGTGAGCCCTACCATTGCCATTATTTGCCTGTGGACGACCTGGTGGTTGTTGTGCTGGTGGTGGCACGTAGTTCTAATTTTGATCAACCTCATCCTAGTAATCTCCCGCAAAATCATCCTCCTCCGCATCAGCAACAGGAGCCACAGAAGTATCAACAGTAGCACCAACAGAATGGGCAGCTGCAAGAGGGAGACGGCTCGCTCGGCGGAGGGCTGTTTCGCGATGTGTAGGTAGTCATTGTTGTTGTTGTTGTTGTAGAGGTGCGTTAGGTGCAGCCGGTGGTGGTGGTGGAAGACGCGCGAGCAATTCATTAAACCTGTTATCGAGCTTTGTTTCGAATGTCTTCTCCATGCCATCTATCTTCTCCATGGCCTCTTCAAATCTGTTTAGCACATCTTGCACCTGTCCACTCATCATTTGCTGAAATTTATCATGCAACTCCTTATTCGTCAAGTTCTCCCAGTCAGGCTCGTCGGCCTGTTATCCTTCCATGGTTAGCAACAATAGAAACACACAAGAATATGATCCTACAGACTACTAACAAGAGGTGGTGGTGGTGTCACAAATCCGTCAAGCAAATCTCAAATTCTTACCAGTTCTTACCTAGCAGCAGGCGGTGATCGGCAACCGTCATAGTCAAAACTCTCAAAGCTTGGATAGAGCGATTACCAGGGAGAGTCAAACGCACGGCATAGATGTATCTTGAGCTGGGAAGACTTATAATATGGTACCAAAAAGGGTCAGCAATAATCAATTCAGAGATGCAAAGTTGAATAAACGCTCAACGACGGTACTGTGCTGGTCCTGGGCTAGACCGTGCTAGAGACGCGAGCCTAGAACACTAACAAAATCACGGCGCTGCACGTAAACAATGGAGGAGCACACTCTGATTTTTTTTTCACTTTTTTTGCACTTTTTTCCTCTTTTTTTTGCCCCGCAACAAATATTTTTCGAAAAAGTCTACAAATGGTCTAAAAACTACCTAGCCAGAATTTTCCAGACTTAGTTTTTTTTTGAGTTTGGAACTATTTTTCCTCTGCGGGTACCACGTAATCTCGGGAGTCCTAATCTGTCACGACTCGGAGTATGTCATGATCTGGAACTCGAAAAAAAAGCAACAAATACTGGACTCAGACTAGGACTGGTGGCGGAGATGAATCTGGTGGAACTCGGACTATGGTGGTATATCTGGACTCGGATTGGTGGTGGTATATGGCGATGGTATATCTGGACTCGGATTGGTGGTGGTATATGGCGATGGTATATGTGGACTCGGATTGGTGGTGGTATATGGCAGCGGCGATGTATATGGTGGTTTAGTGGTATATTGTAATGACGATGACGATGGTGCAGCGGCGGCGTGACAACCTGTGAACAGAACTTGAAACTCTAAAGGACTAGACGCTAAGACCAGCAACTCGACACGATGATGCAACCGCAAATTCAACAAAGCAAAACTCTAAAAAGACTATGCAAAGGCTCAGATTGGTTCGGATATGATGACCTAACCCTAAATATTGTTTTGGCTTTTTCGTGGACTATAGGTATGAAGAACATACTCGACCTAAACTACAAAAAACTGTAAAATCTCACCGAGCAACCTGAAAATCTGATACCACTTGATAGAGGCAAAGGTGTCCCGCCTTGACATAGTGGCTATCGTTTTAGAGGAAGTCGACTTTGACGATCCGACTACTTGTGGATGATACGCCGTGGAGAAGAGTAGCTTGATTCCGAGATTGGCGCATAGGGTCTTCCAAAAGTAGCTTAGGAACTTGATGTCGCGGTCCGAGACGATCGTCTTTGGCACTCCATGTAGACACAATATTTCCATTTGTATTTCTTTGGTTTCTTCGGGGTTGACGTGGTAGGGAGCTTTGTTCGGAAGAGGTGCTCCGGAGATGAGGTCGATGCGGTGCTCGATGCCTCGTACTGGAGGTAGTCCCAGAGGTAGCTCGTCGGAGAAAACATCTTGAAATTTCTGCCAAAGAGAAGACAACACTAAAGGTAGAGCGTGAGAGGTGTTAGCTTGTGTTGCATTGTTCTTTCACAAAAGGACATAGTGTAGGACACTAGATGGGTTCGCACACACTCTTCTTATCTACTTTTGGTGGCAAATAGGACTAAGTTTTTCTTTTCGCTCATAAGGAGTGCATGAAGCCTTGGACGAAATATACAAGATGCCACTTCATAATATTCGTCCATAGGCTATTCTAGGTGCTGTGTCACCTTATTAATGGGCCAGGCCCATGTAATTTCGAAATACTTAAGTATAGGCTATTTTTAGAGTCCGTATGTGTGGGGAAACAAGAGTTAGGGTTGGTTTCGGACCCCACCCTCAAGGGCCACGAAATTCCCCTCTCTTCCTCCATATATACAGCCCTTAGGGCGTCGTTTAGATTTTGGGTTTTGTTTAGATTAAAAGTTCGCCATAGCTGCAACTTCTCGTACTTCGTTTGTGTCCAACGACCAGACCAAGACGTCACAGAACCCCACCTTTATCAATAAAGCTTTCATCCTATATTCGCAATATCCAGATTGCATTCTCAGTTTCTTGCTTGTTCTTTGTTTGCTTGCAGGAAAAAGACCTTCGTGGTCAGGTTGATCGTGCTCCGGCGTGGTCAATAACCCCTCTGAAGTTGGTTTAGCGATTGCTAAGGCGCGATGTCTCGCACGTTCGTAGTCGGATCGTCAAGGTCGACTCCCACAGAAAACGATAGCCACCATCTCATCGAAACATCGGGACACCTTTGCCTCTATCAAGTGGTATCAGATTTCCAGGTTGCTCGGTGAGATTTTACAGTTTTTCGTAGATTAGATCGAGTCTGTTCTTCATACCTACAGTCCACGAAAAAGCCACAAAAAAAATTAGGGTTAGTTCATCATATCCGAACCAATCTGAGCCTTTGCATAATCTTTTTAGGGTTTTTGCTTTGTTGAATTTGCGGTTGCATCGTCGTGTCAAGTTGCTGGTCTTAGAGTCTAGTCTTTTAGAGTTTCGAGTTCTGGTCATAAGTTGTCACGCCGCCGCCGCACCATCATCATCGCCTTGCCATCTACCACCATTGCTTATCTGCCACCGCTCTGAATCCGTATCCATATACCACCACCAATCCCTATCCATATACCACCACCAATCTGTATCCATATACCACCACTGCTACCGTATACCACTACCGCTGCCATATACCACAACCATATATCCACCACCAATCCGAGTTCTTCTCATATTAGGTTTGTTTTTGAGATCAATCTAAATTCCGATTCGTGTTTCCTTGCCTGCGTAGGTCTCGGAAAAAAAAAGTCTGGAGACCCCCGGGCAGTTTTTAGGCCAAAATTTCGGTGACCAAAAATATTTTTCCCTATCCTATTTTTAGGCTTTTTTGAGTCTTTTGAGCCATGTGCCATCATAGTGATTTTTTGTCGCACTTTTTCGTCGTCGCTGCCCTGATTTCCGTAAAAAAAAAGTCGAAAAAAAAATTTCGTGCACATCCTATCAGTTGGACGAGGGAAG
Source organism: Triticum urartu (assembly GCF_003073215.2). Lineage (NCBI taxonomy): Eukaryota > Viridiplantae > Streptophyta > Magnoliopsida > Poales > Poaceae > Triticum > Triticum urartu. The sequence goes on along the minus strand of NW_024117923.1, from coordinate 10,033 downwards.
AGTTTTGAGACACTATCCATTATAGTGATTTTTCGCAAAAAAAAGAGGAGCGCAAAAAAAGAGCGAAAAAACACATTTCCAGAGTGTGCTTTTCCCTTTTGTACGTGCAGTGCCGTGATTTTGTTAGTGTTCTAGGCTCTCGTCTCTAGCAAGGTCTAGCCTAGGACCAGCACAGTACCGTCGTTGAGCGTTTATTCAACTTTGCATCTCTGAATTGATTATTGCTGACCCTCCACCACCACTTGTTAGTAGTTTGTAGGATCATATTCTTGTGTGTTTCTATTGCTGCTAACCATGCCAGGATCACAAGTCGACGAGACTGACTGGGAGAACTTGACGAACAAGGAGCTTCATGATACTTTTCAGCAAATGATGAGTGGACAGGTGCAAGATGTGCTAAACAGATTTGAAGAGTCCATGGAGAAGATAGATGGCATGGAGAAGACGTTTGAAACAAAGCTCGATAACAAGTTTGCTGAATTGCTTTCGCGTTTTCCACCACCACCACCGGCTGCTCCTGCCACACCTCTGCAACAACAGCAACAACACCGACTACATCCACGTCAGGAAACAGCCCTCCGCCGAGCGAGCCGTGTCCCTCTTCAGTCAGGCCAAACAGCTGGTGCTGCTGTTGATACTTCTGTGGCTCCTACTGCTGATGTGCAGGAGGATGATTATGTGGGAGATTACGAGGGTGAGGTTGATCAAAATCAGAACTACGTGCCACCACCAGCACAGCAACCACCAGGTCATCCACATGCAAATAATGGCAATGGTAGGGCTCACCCTCAGGTACGAGATCATGACCATCTCCCTAAACTAAAATTGAATATTCCACCATTTGAGGGTAGATATGTTCCTGATATATATCTTACTTGGGAGTTAGAAACTGAACAACGATTTACATGTTTACAATATCCCGAGGAGAGACGTGTTCCTGCTGCTATTTGTGCATTCACTAGTTTTGCATGTGTTTGGTGGTCTGAGCATTGTAGATTATATCCTATTCCAGCTACTTGGGCTGCATTGAAAACTGCTATGCGTACTCGTTGGGTTCCACCATATTATCAACGTGAATTACTTCAAAAATTGCAGCGATTAAGACAGAGAAAAAAATTCTGTAGAAGAATATTATCAGGAATTGCAAACTAGCATGATTAGATGTGGTATTGTTGAGGAGAATGAAGCTATGCTTGCACGTTTTATGGGTGGATTAAATAGAGAGATTTAGACCATTCTAGAGTATAAGGAGTATACTAATATCACTCGTTTATTCCATCTTGCTTGTAAAGCTGAACATGAAGTGCAGGATTGACAGGCATTGGCGCGTACTAACTTTTTTGCAGGTCGACCTTCATCCTGGACACCACGTGCATCATCTACTTCCACACGTTCTTCTACACCGGCACCTCCGTCGGCTGCCACCTCCAACCGTGATACAATAAAGCAGGCACAATCACCACTATCTGCCAAGAGCACACCTTCTGGGCCTGCAAAGAGCTCTTCTTCATCCATGGCATCAACAGGGCAAACACATGATATTATTTGTCAACGTTGCAAGGGTGGGGGGAATTATGCGAGAGAATGTCTATCTAAGCGTGTGATGATTGTTACTGAGGATGGTGGGTATGAGTCCGCTAGTGACTATGATGAGGAGACTTTGGCTCTTATTACACGTGACGAACACGGTGGAGACGATTCTGATCATGAGACGTAATACATGGCTCCTGAAAGATGCTGACAGGTATGAATGTTTAGTTGCTCAACGTGTTTTCAGTGTGCAGGTTACACAAGCTGAGAAAAATCAGAGGCTTAATTTGTTCCATACCAAGGGAGTTGTGAAGGAACATTCTGTTCGCGTGATCATAGATGGAGGGAGTTGCAGCAACTTGGCTAGCATGGAGATGGTGGAGAAGCTATCTCTCACCACAAGACCACATCCACATCCTTACTACATCCAATGGTTCAACAACAACGGCAAGGTTAAGGTAACACGTACTGTTCGTGTGCATTTTAGTGTCTCTACATATGCTGATTATGTTGATTGTGATGTGGTACCTATGCAAGCATGTTCCTTATTACTTGGTAGACCATGGCAATTTGATAAAAATTCTGTACACCATGGTAGAAACAATCAGTATACTCTTGTTCATAACGACAAAAATATTACTTTGCTTCCTATGACTCCTGATTCCATTTTGAAAAATGATATTAATAGAGCTAATAAAGAAAAACAGGAGACAAATAAGAGTGAAAATCAGATTGTGGCAAAAGAATTCGAGCACCAAATGAAGCCTAATAATAAACCATCTACTGTTATTTCTGAAATTAAATTGAAAAGTGCATGTTTACTTGCCACCAAATCTGATATTGATGAGCTAGATTTTAGCAAATCTGTTTGCTATGCTTTTGTGTGCAAAATCTGAGCATTGTAGATTATATCCTATTCCACCTACTTGGGCTTCTTTGAAAACTGCTATGCGTACTCGTTGGGTTCCACCATATTATCAAAGTGAATTACTTCAAAATTTGCAGCGTTTAAGACAAGTGATGCGGAGCATCCTATGGACATCACCATGTCAAGAGTCAGTTCAGCGAGTGACACGTGCGACATCTACTTCACATACACAAAGGTGAATCATCTCCTTTACACGTGCTCACTTGACCCCTTCGAGGATGGTATACTACTTGACACTTCTCCCGTGTGCATGCATGGGTATTGTCGGAACGCTATGGACGACGTGGAGGAGTGCAAGCACCAAGGAACACCTACACCATCCGCGACGGAAGCATGGAAACAAAGACGTAAGAAGAAGAGCTATCGAAGAAGCTCCAGCCATCAGACGACCGGTCGGGTCCAGACGTCCGGCGCCTGAAGATCCACCCGACGACCGGTCCAGACCGGACGACTGGTGTCCCTTTGCCCGAGCCAAACGAGTGGACGTCCGACGCGACCGGACGACCGGTCTAGACCGGAAATCCGCTACACCACCATCTGAGCCAGAACAAGCGGACGACGGGTCCCTACCGGACGTCCGGCCGCCCACGAGCCACCGGATGACCGGTCCCGAGCGAACGTCCGGTACCTGGCGGTGTCCAGTGGCGGGCTGAGGCCCATGTACCCCTTCACTTCACCCCCATTTGCACTAAGACTATAAATAGACCTCTCCCTCCTCCTTTCTAGGGTTTGCATTGTGTTAGCTCATTTGTGAGATAGAGCTTCGCTCATCCATATCGGATCTACTCCTTGAGAGAGACCGCGGCCCCTCTTCGGAGAAGATCCATCTTGGATTCAAGACCACTTTACAGGAAGATCCCCTTGTGGATTCAAGACCTACTAACGGAGAAGAACCGGCTACCCTTTGTATCGTCCCTTGTTGGATTTGGATCGTGTATCCCTTTGTGTTCATCGATCTAGCGCATGTGTGATCTATTCTTATTGGTTGAGTGATTCTCTCATATTTCCTCTTGTGTTTTCCCTTGTTTTCCCGTCGTGTTCTTCGGGTTCTTGGACGGGATCCGCTCCTTTCGTGAAAGATCGGCCCCTAGGGTTCCTACCCTACATCATCTTGGTATCATGAGCCACGTTGATAACGATTTCGGAGCCTCCCCCACCGTTTTCTAGTCTTCTTTTGCTTGATTTCGTCCTGAATTCGAAAATCCCCACCAAAAATAGCCCCAAATTTTATTTGTGATTTGTTGGTTTGATGATGTTTTGTTGATTTTGATCCATGGATTTGCTTAGTTAGTGCGATGTGCAGTGAAGTGAGAGATCTCTCTACTCTAGTAGACCAGATGAAATAGCTGCAATGACTAATGTTTGATTGGGAAGACAGAATACATACGTTGACGTGCCCAGTCGAGCTACCGTAAGGTAGTCTAGTTAAGGAAAGGAAACCGGCTATTCCCCTCACGCTAAGGGTGTTGGTTTCGAGTGGATCTAGCATTTCCCCAAGTTTCCCCATCTTTCATCCACGAAATCTCATTAATTTTGACCCCAAAATCACCAAATTCCGCCCAAAATCGCGTCCCGGATCTCGGATCTAGAGTTGACCCCGATACACCGGACGACCGTTGCTTTACCGGATGTCCGGAGACCCAGGAAGCACCGGACGTCCGACCTTACCGGACGACCGGAACCCCTAACCCAAGCTGAAATTAGCGGATTTCCGACCCGACCGGACGTCCGGTGACCGGACATCCGTCCATTTCTGGATGTCCGCTACCTGTAAAAAACTGACTTTGCTCAAAATTTGTTTCGGCCATAACTAATTCATCCGAACTCCGATTTTGACGTTCTTTAGCTCATTTTGAAGCTCTTGACATCCCCTTCCCACAAAAATACCACCAGCATATTTTGACTCCATCAAATTTTGTGAATTTTGGCATCTTTGCCTAGGGCTTACACCACAACATTAGCTACACCACCACCGACTTCTGCAACCTAACCAATTTTGTTCTCCATCGCATTAGTGGTTGCTTGAGGAGTGATTTGAGTCTCCTAAGATGATGTAGGGTGGAACCCTAGATGGTCGATCTTTCACGAAAGGAGCGGATCCCTACGAAGAACGCGATGAACACGAGGGGAAACACGAGGGAAACACGAGGGGAACACGAGAGAAATCACTCAACCAACAAGAATAGATCACACATGCGCTAGATCGATGAACACAAAGGTAAGATACAAGATCCAAAGTCAACAACGGACGATACAAGAGGTAACCGCTTCTTCTCCGTGAGGAGGTCTTGAATCCACAAAGGGATCTTCCCGTGAGGGGTCTTGAATCCAAGGTGATCTTCTCCGTAGAGGGGCCGCGGTCTCTCTCGTGGAGTAGATCCGTAATGGATGAGCAAAGCTCTATCTCACATATGAGCTAATCCTTTGCTAACCCTAGCTAGGAGGAGATGGGGGAGTATATATAGTGTCAGCCCACGAAGGGGTAAGTGAGAGGGGGGATACATGGGCCTCTGGCCCGTTCACTGTGCGCAGACAGGCGCCGGATGTCCGGGCTGGGGGCCGGATGTCCGAGGCTTCGCGAGGTGCCGGATGTCCGGGCCTCGGGCTGGATGTCCGGGCTGGAGTGGCCGATTCATCTGCTCTCTGGATAGCATGCGCCGGATTTCCGGGTAGGCGCCAGATGTCCGGCCCGTCGCGGGGCGCCGGATGTCCGGCCGCTGTAGAGTCGCCTGGCTTCGGTCTCTCTCTGGCCTTCCTCTGGTTGGTGGCGCTGGATGTCCGGGCTCAGCCGCTGTAGCTCCGCGGCGACTCCACTTGAGGCACTTCTTGATCCGCTTCCGTGTGGACTTGGCATATGACTCGAGCATCTCCATGGTCGTCTCCTTGGTTCCTAAGCACATGTAGCGTCTTTGCATTAGGTAGCAACCATGTCTCGTATGAGTGGAAAGGGGAAGCATGTAGGAACGGGTTCACCTTAGATCCAATGGAGTATGCTTGAGTGTACATGGGGATGATCGTAGGATGCTCCGCATCATCTCCCCTCCCTTGGGAAAGATCCGACCTCGGATCGAAAACCTCATCACCATGGAAACGATTGTCGTGGACGGACTTGTAGTTGGACGAAGAGGAAGACATGGCGCAATCCAAGTACTCAAAGGTGTCGCAATGCTCGATGTCGTGGCATGAGTGGAGGTTCGAAGGTGCATCTAATAAGTCCGAGCGCTCCTCAACTCGAAGGTTCATGGGTTCCATCTCCAATGTCGGTCCTCCATCCAATAGATGTAACACGTAGACAAGAAGAAGGAAACAAAAATGAAAGAGTGACCCATCCAATATGCATATTTGAGGATGGCTCAAAGGGAAGGAGTTCACCTTTAGGAGATTCTCGCAAATGTTGGTGTTGCACATCGTGTATGCCTTCACATGACCAAATTGTGTCATGACGGTATCGCCTTGTGAATCCTTCAACATGAAAGAACATGACAAACACTCGGAAAAATAAATGAGGTTAGCGGAGATGCAAAACCTATCGTTCATGTGGTAAAATACCCAACAAGTGTATGCATCATGCTCATCATAAAAAAGGACAATGGAGCACTTCATAGTATGGAGGCATATGATGATGCGAGAACAACCAAATACAATAGGCTAAATCAAGCAATCATGAATCGCAAGTAAAGTGTCCAAGTCTCCACGATTAATAGATGCAACAATTGGAGGCAAGCGACAATGAACAAGATGTATCAAGTGAGAGGCACGAGCAATATGTCATCAACCCAATTAAGCGAGGAAGAAAGGAACATGGGTGATGCAACAAAGCAAGCAATCATAGCAATCAAGTGGTGTGAGCTAGTAGTGCGAAGATGCAACGTACTAGAGGGAATCATAGCAAACATGTCATGGGTGCAAATAGTGTGCATGAATAATTCACATGACATAGCGCAAGCATGAAAGGAGGATATGAGCAAAATAGCATCAATAGCATGAGGCACATGATAAACATGGCAATAGCAACAAGGATCTCCACGAAGCATGCAAATACACATAGGTGTAACATAATTGTGAATCAGGGGTAGATGCAAGCAAGGGTCACAATTGCATGGCAAAGGCATAGAAGCAAGCATAGCATGCAAAGTGAACACGGTAAAATGAGCATGAAGCGACAAGCGGTATATAGCCCATAGCCGTGTGAGAGACAAGTAGAAAAGATGCGCTAGTCGTTGCACGAAGAGAACGGTGGTAGGGATAGTCCACGGGATCCCAAATCGTCGTTGCTCTCAAGATCTCGTTTTGTCAACTCGTGGGATTGAGAGGTTGACGAGTATACGTGAGTACCTACACAATACAAAGACAAAGGGAAAATTGTGTGTGCGTGGTAGATGTACACATCATCCATCATGATGCATACGTGCTTGTGTTGGTTAGCACAAAATATCCAATGCTCAAATAAATGAGATGCGTGATATAGAAACATGTCATCCATCATGAGAGGTTTATTATTATGTATAACATAATGCAGACTGATATTGTGCATACAAGTATAAGGATTATGCAATGGATGGGATGGATCAAAATCTCCTAAAATGTATGAGGAAACTATGGGGGTCTCCTCATGAGCAATATTGTAAACACCACATGGAGAAAATGGACAACATCCAAAACAATGCATACCGAAGCTAGGTGGTCATGGCATGGCATATGAGATAAAGGATGCAAAGGGAGCATATCAATATCGTCACAAGAAAAACAAATGCCGATAACCATGGGCTTGTCATCTATGCCATAAGTGCAAATTGGGTTAATCTTAATGGCATATGCATAGTCACTATGAAGATATTGCAAATATGACATGTGGTCGATCTCATGCATAGCATATGACAAGTCAAGCGGATTGGAAAACATGATGTGACCGAGAGAATTGTCACAAGAAATCCTATGTAACATGGCATCACAACTAAGAGACTCCACATGGCAATCATCATACTCATCATAAATGGTTAAATCATCGCATGGGGAAATCATACTAGCATGAAGCATGTCAATAGGGGGATCAACATCATGAAAGCAATCAATGTCAAGAATGTCCACTAGTGGGACTAGAGCATCACCGTCACCTATGTTACCGTTTTCATTCTACTCAAGTGGCGTAGGTGAGGTGGGAAGGACCAAATGGTGGTCATCTTCATCTTGATGGAACCATGTGGGGGGTGCATCATATTCCACCATGGCCATCGTCTTGTCCAAAGGTAGGACGAAGTCGTCGAGAATCGGCACATCATCATATAAGGGACCTAGCACCAAATGAGAAGGCACAATAGAGGTAGAGGTCAAGTCGTTAGTGTTGAAAGTGGCCTCACATGATCTATCAACTATCTCACTCTCTCTATGTGGTGGTTCACTCACTCCCTCAAAATAGGTGCACTCAAACTCACATATGGTGGAGTCACTCATCTCACATAAGTGGTGGGGGTTGTGGCTCTCCTCACATGGGAATTATGGCAACACATATATGTGGCTAGTGGTGAAGTCACTCTCACTCTCAATATGGTGGCACAAGTCACTCAAGTCATCATACGTCGCCGTGGTCGAAGGGAAAATCCCATGCTCAACCATCTCGTTGTTGTCGCCGTGGATGAATGCCGAAGATGGCACATCATCACTCTCGCCTCCTAAGATGGAAACATCATCCTTGCTCGCCACCTCACCACTCACCTCCAAAGCTTGGTCCTTGAGGGTCTCCATAGTCGTACTTGTCGCCGCACCATCTTGAAAAAGAGTCAAAGTAGACTCGGCATCATCAATGCCACAAAGAGGGATGGCGGTGAAGTCGAACTTGGGAGCATCATCTTGGAGCTCATCGGGCTTGGACATCTTGGTGGTACTATCCTCATGCTCGTCTTCTTGGAGCTTGGTCTTCGAGAAGTGTGCTTGGGGTCGAGAAGCCTTGGCCTTGATGAGTTCTTGTTCCGCCTTGAGAGCACCAATGTAGTTGTCGTTGAGGGACTTGTAGTTCTCGAGGAAGATCGTCTTGGAGATGTCATTGTGTAATCCCATCGTGAAGTGGAACTTCATTGTAATGGGGTCGTCCACGCCGGCTCGTCGCAAGGCTTTCTTCATCTCCTTGAAGTACTCGTCGATGGACTTGGATCCTTGGATGGTGTTCTCCAATTGGCGTTGAAGTTGTTCCGTGTTGGTTGGGGGCGCAAACTCTCGCCCCAAAGCTCTCTTCATCTTGGGCCAACTCATGTCGTAGGTCTACGAAGGTGCGTGAAACCACCATGTGGACGCGTAGTCATGGAAGTTCCTTGTGGCGCACTTCACTTGATCTTCGGGAGGAACTTGATGTAGCTTGAGGTAGTCGTCCATCAAAAACTCCCACTCGAGATACTCCTCGGGTTCTAGAGTCCCATAGAAAGGAATCTCATGGTCGATGTCGAGGTCGTAGTAGCTCGTGGAGGCCGCGGACTTGAGCTTGGGGAGCTTCTCTTGAGCGTCGTCTTGGGTGCTTGTTGGCGAAGATGTCGTATATCCGAAGGCGAAGATGCCTTGAAGTCGCTTGGTGAAGATGCCAAGGGAGATGGTGAAGTCGTTGAGCGGTTGTTGGTGTTGAGCTCTTGACCTTCACGTACTTGGTGGTGATGGTGTCGATGCTGATGTGATCTTGCCAGAGATGGTAGCTCGGAAGCATGTGCTCTTGAGCGTCTTCTCGAAGATGAGGAAGATCGCTTGTAGGACTTGATGAGGGATTTGATGTAACGCCCTCGATGCGGCTATATCTCCCACGTGTCGAAGCATGACTTAGAGGCATAACCGCATTGAAAGCAATGTCGTAAGAGAGGTAATCTTCACACAACCCATGTAATACATAAGGGAAAAGATACATAGTTGGCTTACAATCGCCACTTCACACAATTACATGAATAAAGCATTACATCATCCAGATACAATCAAGGTCCGACCACGGAACCAAAATAAAAGAAGAACCCCAAATGCGACAAAGGTCCCCCGATCGACCCCAACTGGGCTCCACTACTGATCAACTAGAACAAATCAACATAAAGGACAAGATCTTCATCGTGCTCCTCTTGAGCTTGGTTGCGTCATCTGCACGGACTCATCGGCACCTGCAAGCTGTTTTTGGGAGTATCTGTGAGTCACGGGGACTCAGCAATCTCACACCCTCGCGATCAAGACTATTTAAGCTTATGGGTAGGGTAAAAGGTATGAGGTGGAGCTGCAGCAAGCGGCTAGCATATATGGTGGCTAACATACGCAAAGGAGAGCGAGAAGAGAAGGCAAAGCACGTTAGAGAAAGTATGATCAAGAAGTGATCCTAAAACAACCTACGTCAAGCATAACTCCAACACCATGTTCACTTCCCGGACTCCGCCGAAAAGAGACCATCACGGTTACACACGCGGTTGATTCATTTTAATTAAGGTCAACTTCAGGTTTTCTACAACCGGACGTTAACAAATTCCCATCTTCCCATAATCACGGGCACGACTTTCAAAAGTTCAAAACCCTGCAGGGGTGTCCCAACTTAGCCCATCACAAGCTCTCACGGTCAATGAA
>NW_024117922.1:0-14694 GCF_003073215.2 Triticum urartu | reverse complement strand
AAGGGCAAGTCACCTCCAAGCAACATGTGCACGACGATGACGAACGACATCTACATCGAGCTCAAGAACGACAACGACAACATCATCATGAAGATGCTCGAGATGCGCCTACCTACAAGTCGCAATAAGCCCTACTTCACGCCAAGTCCAAACTTCATGACCACAAGAGAAGACCGCGAGACAAGCACCACCAAGACGGAGCTACGGCTACACCAACCACTTTGGCATCTTCACCAAGCGACTTCAAGGCATCTTCGCCTTCGGATATATGGCATCTTCGCCAACAAGCACCTCAAGAGTACGCTCAAGAGAAGCTCCCCAAGCTCAAGTCCGCGACTTCCACGAGCTACTATGACCTCAACATCGACCACACAATTCCTTTCTATGGGACTAAAGAACCCGAGGAGTATCTCGAGTGGGAGCGTTTGATGGACAACTACCTGAAGCTACATCAAGTCCCTCCCTAAGATCAAGTGAAGTGCGCCACAAGGAACTTCCACAACTACGCGTCCAGATGGTGGCTTCACACACCTTCGGAGAGCTACGACATGAGTTGGGCCAAGACAAAGCGAGCTTTGCGGTGAGAGTTTGTGCCTCCAACCTCCGCGGAACAACTTCAACGCCAATTGGAGAACACCTTCCAAGGATCCAAGTCCATCGACGAGTACTTCAAGGAGATGAAGATTGCCTTACGACGAGCCGGCGTGGACGACCCCATTTAGATGAAGTTCCACTTCATGATGGGATTGCACAACGACATGTCCAAGACGATCTTCCTGGAGAACTACAAGTCCCTCGGCGACAACTACATTGGTGCTCTCAAGGCGGAACAAGAACTCATGAAGGCCAAAGTTTCTCCACCCCAAGTTCACTTCGCGACGACCAAGCTCCATGAGAACGAGCATGAGGCTAGTACCACCACGATGTCCAAGCCCGACGAGCTCCAAGACGATACTCCCAAGTTCGACGCCATCCCTCTTTGTGGCATTGACGATGTCGAGTCCTCCATGACTCTTTTTCAAGATGGTGCGGCGACGAGTACGACTAAGGAGACCCTCAAGGACCAAGCTTTAAAGGTGAGCGACAAGGTGGCGAGCAAGGATGATGCTTCCATCTTTTGAGGCAAGAGTGATGATGTGCCATCTTCGGCCTTCATCCATGGCGACGACGATGAGATGGTTGAGCATGGGATTTTCCCTTCGACCACGGCAACGTTTGATGACTTGAGTGACTTTCGCCACCATATTGAGAGTGAGAGTGACTTCACCACTAGCCCCATATATGATGTGTTGCATCAATTCCCATGTGAGGAGATCCACAACCCCCACCACTTGAGTGAGATGAGTGACTCCACCATACGTGAGATTGAGTGCACCTATTTTGAGGGAGTGCGTGAACCACCACATAGAGAGAGTGAGATAGTTGATAGGTCATGCGAGGCCACTTTCAACACTAACGACTTGACCTCTACCTCTATTGTGTCTTCTCATTTGGTGCTAAGTCCCATCTATGATGAAGTGCCGATTCACGATGACTATGTCCTACCTTTGGACAAGACGATGGCCATGGTGGAATATGATGCACCCCCACATGGTTTTATCAAGATGAAGATGACCACCATTTGGTCTTCGCCACCTCACCTACACCACTTGAGTGGAATGAAAACGGTAACATAGGTGACGGTGATGCTCTAGTCCCACTAGTGCACATTCTTGACATTCATTGCTTTCATGATGTTGATCCCCCTAGTGACATGCTTCATGCTAGTATGATTTCCCCATGCGATGATTTAGCCATTTATGATGAGTATGATGATTGCCATGTGGAGTCTCTTAGTTGTGATGCCATGTTACATAGGATTTCTTGTGACAATTCTCTCGGTCACATCATGTTTGCCAATCTGCTTGACTTGTCATATGCTATGCATGAGATCGACCACATGTCATATTTGTAATCTCTTCATAGTGACTATGCATATGCCATTAAAATAAACCCAATTTGCACATATGGCATAGATGACAAGCCAGTGGTTATCGGCATTTGTTTCTCTTGTGATGATATTGACATGCTACCTTTGCATCATTTATCTCATATTCCATGCCATGACCACCTAGCTTCGGATATGCATTGATTTGGATGTTGTCCATTTTCTCCATATGATGTTTCCGATATTGTTCATGAGGAGACCCCCATAGTTTCTTCATACATTTTAGGAGATTTTGATCACTCCCATCCATTGCATGATACTTGTACTTGTATGCTCAATTTGCATCCCCATCGTGTTATACACAATAACTATTCGTTCATGATGGATGACATGTTCGTATACCATGCATCAAATTTCTTTGAGCGATGCTTATCTTGTGCTAACTCTCACGTGCACATACACATCATGATGGATGATGTGTACATTTACCACACACACAATTTCTTTGGTTTGTGTTTCTTTTGTGTAGGTACCCATGAATACTTGTCAACCTCGCAATCCCATGAGTTGACAAAACGAGCTCTAGAGAGCAACGATGACTTGGGATCCCATGGATTGTCTTTCCCACCGCTCTCTTCGCGCAAAGACTTCGCGCAATTTTTGTACATGACCCTCACTTGGGTATGGGTTATTGTCCACTACATATTCTATGCCCATCTTTCCATGTTCACTTTGCGTGATATGCTCATTACTATGCTTTTGCCATACATTCGTGACCCATGCTTTGCATTACACATGATTATTGATTCTCATACTTGTATGTGTATTTGCAAGCTTGGTGGAGATATTGCTTGCTATTGCTATGTTTGCTTTGTACCCCATTCCTATGATGATACTTTCATCTTGCTTTGTGTTTGTGCTTGCGATATGTCATGTGCATTGTCTATGTCTATTATTTGTTCACATAACATGATTGCCATGATTTCCTCTAGTATGTTGCATCTTCGCACTACTTGCTTGCACGACTTGATTACTATGCTTGCTTATGTTGCATCACCAATGATTCATACTTGTTCATTTCATGCAGTTCATGACAACCATCTACATGCTTTGCACATGATTGTTGTTGCTTCATGTCATATATCTCCATAAGTTGCCTCTGTCATGCTAGATGATTTTCCATGTATTGAATGCACCAATGATTTTAGTCTTGTTAATGAGATTGCCCCCATAGCATTCTCGCATATGTTTGGAGATTTTGACATATTCCTTGTGAAGCATGCTTGTCTTGCCTCTTTGCACCATATACCTAGTGCCATGAATATAACCATTGTTGCATCATATTATCCATGCACTTGTACTTCTAATGGTTATGTGCAAAAGAAGAGAACTATCATCATGGATGATGTGTTTATCTACCATGCGCATCCATTCTTTGCTTTCTTTTGTGCATGTGTAGGATACTGGGACCTTGTGTCGACTTCAGCTTCACATGAGTTGACCATTCGAGCTCTTGAGAGCGAGCCTCATACATTCTACCATGACTCGCTTCTCCAACACCTTTCCTACCACTTCGGCATTGTGAAGAATGCACATGGACACGCCCTCAAGTGTTTGTTGTCTTTGCTCCTTTTGAAGGAATCCCAAGATGGTGCGACATTGGAGAGTGCCCATTTTGAGATCCAATATGACGAGAACTTGGGGATCGACCATTCCTACACGGCGACGCCATCTCTTTCCCATGGTGATTTGGATTTTGATCCGAGATCGGATCTTCCCCAAGGGAGGGGAGATGATGCGGAGCATCCTATGGACATCACCATTTCAAGAGTCAGTTTGGCGAGTGACATGTGCGACATCTACTTCACATACACAAAGGTGAATCATCTCCTTTACACGTGCTCACTTGACCCCTTCGAGGATGGTATACTACTTGACACTTCTCCCTTCTGCATGCATAGGTATTGTTGGAACGCTACGCACGACGTGGAGGAGTGCAAGCGCCAAGGAACACCTACACCATCCGAGAGGGAAGCGTGGAAACGAAGACGCAAGAAGAAGAGCTGTCGAAGAAGCTCCAGCCACCGGACGACCGGTCGGGTCCGGACGTCCGGTGCTTGAAGATCCACCGGACGACCGGTCCAGACCGGTGTCCCTTCGCCCGAGCCAAACGAGCGGACGTCCGACGCCACCGGATGACCGGCCACCGGACGACCGGTCCAGACCGGAAATCCGCTACACCACCATCCGAGCCAGAACGAGCGAACGACCGGCCCCTACCGGACATCTGGCCGCCCACGAGCCACCGGACGACCGGCCAACGGACGTCCGGTACCTGGCTGTGTCCAGTTGCAGGCTGAGGCCCATGTACCCCTTCACTTCACCCCCATTTGCACTAAGACTATAAATAGACCTCTCCCTCCTCCTTTCTAGGGTTAGCGTTGTGTTAGCTCATTTGTGAGATAGAGCTTGGCTCATCCATATCAGATCTACTCCTTGAGAGAGACCGCGGCCCCTCTTCGGAGAAGATCCACCTTGGATTCAAGACCCCTTTACGGGAAGATCCCCTTGTGGATTCAAGACCTCCTCACGGAGAAGAACCAGCTACCCTTTGTATCGTCCCTTGTTGGATTTGGATCATGTATCACTTTTTGTTCATCGATCTAGCGCATGTGTGATCTATTCTTGTTGGTTGAGTGATTCTCTCGTGTTTCCTCTTGTGTTTTCCCTCGTTTTCCCCTCGTGTTCTTCACGTTCTTGGATGGGATCTGCTCCTTTCATGAAAGATCGGCCCCTAGGGTTCCTACCCTACAACAACAAGGAAAAAATTCTGTAGAAGAATATTATCAGGAATTACAAACTGGCATGATTAGATGTGGTATTGTTGAGGAGAATGAAGCTATTCTTTCACGTTTTATGGGTGGATTAAATAGAGAGATTCAGACCATTCTAGAGTATAAGGAGTATACTAATATCGCTCGTTTATTCTATCTTGCTTGTAAAGCTGAACGTGAAGTGCAGGATCAACAGGCATTTGCGCGAACTAACTTTTCTGCAGGTCGATCCTCATCATGGATACCACGTGCATCCTCTACTTCCACTACACCAGCACCTCCATCAGGTGCCACCTCCAGCCGTGATACAAGAAAGCAGGCACCACAACCACTATCTGCCAAGAGAACACCTCCCGGGCCAGCGCAGAGTTCTTCTTCTTCCATGGCATCAACAGGGCACACAAGTGATATTATTTGTCGTCGTTGTAAGGGAAGAGGACATTTTGCGAGAGGATGCAAATCTCAGCGTGTGATGATTGCTACTGAGGATGGTGGGTATGAGTCCGCTAGTGACTATGATGAGGAGACTTTGGATCTTATTACACGTGTAGAACACGGTGGAAATGATTTTGATCATGAGACGCAATACATGGCTCCTGAAGATGCTGATAGGTATGAATGTTTAGTTGCTCAACGTGTTGTAAGTGTGCAGGTCACACAAGTTGAACAAAACCAGAGGCATAATTTGTTCCATACAAAAGGTGTTCTGAAGGAACGTTCTGTTCACGTCATCATAGATGGAGGGAGCTGCAATAACTTGGTTAGCATGGAGATGGTGGAGAACCTATCACTCACCACAAGACCACATCCACATCCTTACTACATCCAATGGTTCAACAACAGTGGCAAGGTTAAGGTAACACGTACTGTTCGTGTGCATTTTATTATCTCTACATATGCTGATTATGTTGATTGTGATGTGGTACCTATGCAAGCATGTTCCTTATTACTTGGTAGACCATGGAAATTTGAAAAAAATTCCGTACACCATGGTAGAAACAATCAGTATAGTCTTGTTCATAAGGATAAAAATATTAATTTGCTTCCTATGACTCCTGAATCCATTTTGAAAGATGATATCAATAGAGCTAATAAAGCAAAACAGGAGAAAAATAAGAGTGAAAATCAGATTGTGGCAAAAGAATTTGAGCAACAAATGGAACCTAATAATAAACCATCTAGTGTTGCTTCTGAAATTAAATTGAAAAGTTCATATTTACTTGCCACAAAATCTGATATTGATGATCTAGATTTCAACAAATCTGTTTGCTATGCTTTTGTGTGCAAAGAGGCATTATTTTCATTCGAGGACGTGCCTTCCTCTTTGCCTCCTGTTGTCACTAACGATTTGCACGAGTTCGCTGACGTCTTTCCACAAGACGTGCCACCGGGATTCCCACCTATTCGAGGGATTGAGCATCAAATTGACTTAATTCCCGGTGCATCATTACCCAACCGTGCACCATACCGTACCAATCCAGGGGAGAGGAAGGACATTATGTGTCAAGTACAAGAACTGCTCGACAAAGGTTATATACGTGAATCCCTTAGTTCTTGTGCTGTTCCTATCATTTTAGTGCCGAAAAAGGATGGTACGTCACGTATGTGCGTTGATTGTAGAGGCATTAATAATATTACTATTCGTTATCGTCATCCTATTCCTAGGCTAGATGATATGCTTGATGAATTGAGTGGCTCTATAATATTCTCCAAAGTTGATTTGCGTAGTGGATACCATCAAATTCGTATGAAATTGGGAGATGAATGGAAAACAGCATTTAAAACTAAGTTTGGATTATATGAGTGGTTAGTCATGCCTTTTGGGTTAACTAATGCACCTAGTACTTTCATGAGGTCAATGAACGAAGGTTTACGTGCTTTCATCGGACGATTTGTGGTAGTTTACTTTGATGACATATTGATTTATAGCAAATCTTTGGAGGAACATTTGGAACATTTACGTGCTATTTTTATTGCTCTACGTGATGCACGTTTGTTTGGTAACCTTGGAAAGTGCACCTTTTGCACCGACCAAGTATCTTTTCTTGGCTATGTTGTTACTCCACAGGGAATTGAAGTTGATAAAGCCAAGATTAAAGCTATTGAGAGTTGGCCACAGCCCAAAATGGACACACAAGTGAGGAGTTTCCTTGGCCTCGCTGGTTTCTATAGGCGTTTTGTGAGAGATTTCAGCACCATTTCTGCGCCTCTCAATGAGCTTACAAAGAAGGATGTGCCTTTTGTTTGGGGTACCGCAGAGGAAGAAGCCTTCCCGGTATTGAAAGATAAGTTGACACATGCTCCTTTACCCCAACTTCCTAATTTTAATAAGACTTTTGAGCTTGAATGTGATGCTAGTGGAATTGGATTAGGAGGTGTGTTATTACAAGATGGCAAACCTGTTGCATACTTTTCTGAAAAATTGAGTGGGCCAAGTCTGAACTATTCTACTTATGACAAATAATTATATGCTCTTGTTCGGAGCTTAGAAACATCGCAACATTATTTATGACCCTAGGAATTTGTTATACATTCTGATCAAGAATCTTTGAAACACATTAAAAGTCAAGCAAAACTGAACCGTAGACATGCTAAATGGGTTGAATTCATTGAGACTTTTCCTTATGTCATTAAACACAAGAAGGGTAAAGAAAATGTTATTGCTGATGCATTGTCTCGTCGTTATACTATGCTTTCACAACTTGACTTTAAAATATTTGGTTTGGAGACCATCAAAGATCAATATGTGTATGATGCTGAATTTAAAGATGTATTGCAGAATTGTAAGGAAGGGAGAACTTGGAACCAGTTCGTTCTTAACGATGGATTTGTGTTTCGTGCTAACAAGCTATGCATTCCAGCTAGCTTTGTTCGTCTTTTGTAGTTGCAGGAGGCGCATGGCAAAGATTCATGATCAGGATGTATAACAAATTCCTTGGGCCATAAATAATGTTGCCATGTTTCTAAGGTCCGAACAAGAGCATATAATTCTTTATCATAAGTAGAATAGTTCAGACTAGGCCCACTCAATTTTTCAGAAAAGTATGCAACAGGTTTTCCATCTTGTAATAACACACCTCCTAATCCAATTCCACTAGCATCACATTCAAGCTCAAAAGTCTTATTAAAATCAGGAAGGTGGAGTAAAGGAGCATAGGTCAACTTATCTTTCAATACCGTGTAGGCTTCTTCCTATGCGGTACCCCAAACAAAAGGCACATCCTTCTTTGTAAGCTCATTGAGAGGTGCAGCAATGGTGCTAAAATCTCTCACAAAACGCCTATAGAAACCAGCGAGGCCAAGGAAACTCCTGACTTGTGTGACCATTTTGGGCTGCGGCCAACTCTCAATAGCTGCAATCTTGGCTTTATCAACTTCAATTCCCTGTGAAGTAACAACATAGCCAAGAAATGATACTCGGTCGGTGCAAAAGGTGCACTTTCCAAGGTTACCAAACAAACGTGCATCACGTAGAGCAATAAAAACAGCACGTAAATGTTCCAAATGTTCCTCCAAAGATTTGCTATAAATCAATATGTCATCAAAGTAAACTACCACAAATCGTCCGATGAAAATACGTAAAACTTCGTTCATTAACCTCATGAAAGTACTAGCTGCATTAGTAAACCCAAAAGGCATGACTAACCACTCATATAATCCGAACTTAGTTTTAAATGTTGTTTCCCATTCATCTCCCAATTTCATACGAATTTGATGGTATCCACTACGCAAATCAACTTTGGAGAATATTATAGCGCCACTCAATTCATCAAGCATATCATCTAGCCTAGGAATAGGATGACGATAACGAATAGTAATATTATTAATGCCTCTACAATCAACACACATACGTGACGTACCATCCTTTTTCGGCACTAAAATGATAGGAACAGCACAAGGACTAAGGGATTCGCGTATATAACCTTTGTCGAGTAGTTCTTGTACTTGACGCATAATCTCCTTCGTCTCCTCTGGATTGGTACGGTATGGTGCACGGTTGGGTAATGATGCACCGGGAATTAAGTCAATTTGATGCTCAATCCCTCGAATAGGTGGTAATCCCAGTGGCACGTCTTGTGGAAAGACGTCAGCAAACTCCTGCAAAATGTTAGTGACAGCGGGAGGCAAATAGGAAGGCACGTCCTCGAATGAAAATAATGCCTCTTTGCACACAAAAGCACAGCAAACAGATTTGCTAAAATCAAAATCATCAATATCAGATTTGGTGGCAATTAAACATGCACTTTTCAATTTAGTTTCAGAAGCAACACTAGATGGTTTATTATTAGGCTGTATTTGTTGCTCAAATTCTTTTGCCACAATCACTTCTATTTTTCTCCTGTTTTTCTTTATTAGCTCTATTAATATCATCTTTCAAAATGGAATCAGGAGTCATTGGAAGCAAAGTAATATTTTTATCCTTATGAACAAGAGTATATTGATTGTTTCTACCATGGTGTACAGAATTTTTATCAAATTGCCATGGTCTACCAAGTAATAGGGAACATGCTTGCATAGGTACCACATAACAATCAACATAATCAGCATATGTAGAGTTACTAAAATGCAAACGAACAGTACGTGTTACCTTAACCTTGCTACTGTAGTTGAACCATTGGATGTAGTAAGGATGTGGATGTGGTCTTGTGGTGAGTGATAGCTTCTCCACCATCTCCATGCTAGCCAAGTTATGCCTCTGATTTGTATGGAACAAATTATGCCTCTGATTTTGCTCAGCTTGTGTGACCTGCACACTCAAAACACATTGAGCAACTAAACATTCATACCTGTCAGCATCTTCAGGAGCCATGTATTGCGTCTCATGATCAGAATCATCTCCACCATGTTCTTCACATGTAATAAGAGTCAAAGTCTCCTCATCATAGTCACTAGCGGACTCATACCCACCATCCTCAATAGCAATCATCACACGCTAAGATTTGCATTCTCTCGCAAAATGTCCTCTTCCCTTATAACGACGACAAATAATATAACTTGTGTGCCCTGTTGATGCCATGGAAGAAGAACTCTGCGTAGGCCCGGGAGGTGTGCTCTTGGCAGATAGTGGTGGTTGTGCCTGCTTTCTTGTATCACGGCTGGAGGTGGCACCTGATGGAGGTGCTGGTGTAGTGGAAGTAGAGAATGCACGTGGTATCCATGATGAAGATCGACCTGCAGAAAAGTTAGGTCGCGCCAATGCCTGTCGATCTTGCACTTGACGTTCAGCTTTATAAGCAAGATGGAATAAACGAGTGATATTAGTATACTCCTTATACTCTAGAATGGTCTGAATCTCTCTATTTAATCCACCCATAAAACATGCAAGCATAGCTTCATTCTCCTTAACAATACCACATCTAATCATGCCAGTTTGTAATTCCTGATAATATTCTTCTACAGAATTTTTTCCTTGTCTTAAACGCTGCAATTTTTTAAGTAATTCACGTTGATAATATGGTGGAACCCAACGAGTACGCATAACAGTTTTCAAAGCAGCCCAAGTAGTTGGAATAGGATATAGTCTACAATGTTCAGACCACCGAACACATGCAAAGCTAGTGAAAGCACAAATAGCAGCAGGAACACGTCCCTCCTCGGGATATTGTAAACGTGTAAATCGTTGTTCAGTTTCTAACTCCCAAGTAATATATATATCAGGAACATATCTACCCTCAAATGGTGGAATATTCAATTTTAGTTTAGGGAGATGGTCATGATCTCGTACCTAAGGGTGAGCCCTACCATTGCCATTATTTGCATGTGGACGACCTGGTGGTTGCTGTGCTGGTGGTGGCACGTAGTTCTGATTTTGATCAACCTCATCCTCGTAATCTCCTACAAAATCATCCTCCTCTGCACCAGTAGCAGGAGCCACAGAAGTATCAACAGCAGCACCAACAGTTTGGCCAGGTGCAAGAGGGAGACGGCTCGCTCGGCGGAGGGCTGTTTCGCGATGTGGAGGTAGTCGTTGTTGTTGTGGTGGAAGACGCGCGAGCAATTCATTAAACCTGTTATCGAGCTTTGTTTCGAACGTCTGCTCCATGCCATCTATCTTCTCCATTGCCTCTTCAAATCTGTTTAGCACATCTTGCACCTGTCCACTCATCATTTGCTAAAACTTATCATGAAGCTCCTTGTTCTTCAAGATCTCCCAGTCAGTCTCGTTGGCTTGTGATCCTGGCATGGTTAGCAGCAATAGAAACACACAAGAATATGATCCTACAGACTACTAACAAGTAGTGGTGGTGGCGGGTGTCACAAATCCATCAAGCAAATCTCAAATTCTTACCAGTTCTTACCCAGCAGCAGGCGGTGATCGGCAACCGTTGTAGTCAAAACACTCAAAAGCTTGGATAGAGCGATTGCCAGGGAGAGTCAAACGCACAACGTATATGTAGGTGGAGCTGGGAAGGCTTATAGTATGGTAGCAAAAAGGGTCAGCAATAATCAATTCAGAGATGCAAAGTTGAATAAACGCTCAACGACGGTACTGTGCTGGTCCTAGGCTAGACCGTGCTAGAGACGCGAGCCTAGAACACTAACAAAATCACGGCGCTGCACGTAAACGAGGGAAAAGAACACTTTGGAAAAAAATTCACTCTTTTTTTGCGCTCCTCCTTTTTTTTGCGAAAAATCACTATAATGGAGAGTGTCTCAAAACTCTTCCCTCATCAAACCGATAGGATGGGCACGAAAAAAAAAATTCGACTATTTTTTCCGGAAATCAGGGCAGCGACGACGAAAAAGTGCGACAAAAAATCACTATGATGGCACGTGGCTCAAAAGACTCAGAAAAGCCTAAAAATAGGATAGGGAAAAATATTTTTGGTCACCGAAATTTTGGCCTAAAAACTGCCCGGGGGTCTCCAGACTCCCTTTTTTAGACCTACGCAGGCAAGGAAACACGAATCGGAATTTAGATTGATCTCAAAAACAAACCTAATATGAGAAGAACTCGGATTGGTGGTGGATATATGGTTGTGGTATATGGCAGCGGTGGTGGTATATGGTAGCAGTGGTGGTATATGGATACAGATTGGTGGTGGTATATGGATACGGATTGGTGGTGGTATATGGATACAGATTCAGAGCGGTGGAGGATAAGCAAAGGTGGTAGATGGCAAGGCGATGATGATGGTGCGGCGGCGGCGTGACAACTTATGACCAGAACTCGAAACTCTAAAAGACTAGACTCTAAGACCAGCAACTTGACACGACGATGCAACCGCAAATTCAACAAAGCAAAAACCCTAAAAAGATTATGCAAAGGCTCAGATTGGTTCGGCTATGATAACTAACCCTAATTTTTTTTCTGGCTTTTTCGTGAACTGTAGGTATGAAGAACAGACTCAATCTAATCTACGAAAAACTGTAAAATCTCACCGAGCAACCTGGAAATCTGATACCACTTGATAGAGGCAAAGGTGTCCCGATGTTTCGATGAGATGGTGGCTATCGTTTCTGTGGGAGTCGACCTTGACGATCCGACTACGAACGTGCGAGACGTCGCGCCTTAGCAATCGCTAAACCAACTTCCGAGGGGTTATTGACCACGCCGGAGCATGATCAACCTGACCACAAGGGTCTGTTTCATGCAAGCAAACAAAGAACAAGCAAGAAACTGAGATTCCAATCTGGATATTGCGAATATAGGATGAAAGATTTATTAATCAAGGCGGGGTTCCGTGACGTCTTGGTCTGGTCGTTGGACACAAACGAAGTACGAGAAGTTGTAGCTATGGAGAACTTTTAATCTAAACAAAACCCAAAGTCTAAACGATGCCCTAAGGGCTGTATATATGGAGGAAGAGGGGGGGAATTTCGTGGGCCTTGAGGGTGGACTCTAAAAATAGCCTATACTTAAGTATTTAGAAATTACATGGGCCTGGCCCAATAATAAGGTGACGCAGCACCTAGAATAGCCTATGGACGAATATTATGTAGTGGCATCTTGTATATTTCGTCCAAGGCTTCATGCACTCCTTATGGTGGCTTCAAAGTCCTGAAATCATCACTTGTAACTCCGTTCTTGATCCCCTTGTGCATGCCATCAACTCCATGCGTGTTCTTGCTCCAATGTTCATCTTTCTCCAAGCTAGGCCCTTCATTTGTAAGCAAAACAAATGTATCCAATTTAGGCAGCATCATATTCTCATGAACATTAGAATCATTACCAAGAAACGAAAGTACCTGGTAATTTAATTGGCGCGCGCGAGCTCTAGTAATTGGTCCAGTATATGTAATAGTAGGGGATGTGAATGTAACAATGGTATTGATATCCTTATCAGCTAGGCCCTTCATTTGTAAGCAAGACAAATGTATCCAATTTAGGCAGCATCATATTCTCATGAACATTAGAATCGTTACCAAGAAACGAAAGTACCTGATAATTCAATTGCCGTGCGCGAGCTCTAGTAATTGGTCCAGTATGTATAGCAGCAGGGGCTGTGGGTGTAACAATGGTATTGATGTCCTCATCATGCTCGTCTTGCGGTCTTCTATTGTGCTCTTCAAGCTTGGCCTTGGCGTGAAGTAGGGCTTGTTGGGACTTGTAGGTAGGCGCATCTCGAGCATCTTCATGTTGATGGTGTTGTTGTCGTGCTTGAGCTTGATGGCGTTCGTCATCGTCGTGCACGTGATGTTTGGAGGTGACTTGCCCTTCATGACGATGTGGATCACGAACGTGATGGTGGTCTCCATGGAGATGTGGACGTGGACGACTTGCGCTTGCAACATTTTTGCGCTCCGAAGACTTGTGACTTGATTGTCGCCGCCTGTGGATCACGAACGTGATGGTGGTCTCCATGGAGATGTGGATGTGGATGACTTGCGCTTGTATCGCTTGGGCGCTCCGAATACTTGTGACTTGAACGTCGCCTCCTTGAAGATGATGAAGGGGAAGAACGGTTGATCAACAAGGTCCGAATCTCCTCCATCCTTGCATCTTGCTCCTTCTTTTGTCCAGAAAGCTTGTTGTCGATGTAGTCCCTTTTCCTTGCTTTGGAGTGACGAATGTCGATGGAGAGGTTCTCGATGTGCTCCTGCAATCTTGATTGTGCGCCTGTCATTTCTCGTTGTAGATCGAAGATTGATGCTTTGGTAATGTAGTTGTTCACGCCGTCGTTGTTCTGGAAGACCGGAGATGAAATGCCTTGCCGATCTATCACAATACTTGAGCAAATATGAGTGGGAGAAAGAGAAGAACGAATACCAAATGTACCTTGACCAAAGTTGAAGGTGGAACAATGCTAACTCCAATGTGGACAAGGAAATAGCACAATTGGTACCAATTCTTGTCGGTTTCTCACACCTACACAAGTAAGGCTCATGGTGGAGCTCGGTGAGGATAGTGGCACAAAAATTTGATGTAAAATGTTAGCAAGAGTCAATAATGTTGAAAGAGATTCACAAATTCGCAAGTGAAACAAGTAGACCAATAGCAATATGTGGCACACGGAAACACACACATGGATAGATAAATGGGGTCGTGCAACCAAGGAATGAGCTCAAAATGTGGAATCCACGGAAAATGCTCTTGTTGCACAACTCTAGAGAGACGCTAGCACGATTGCTCAATAGGTGGATACGACACTTGTGCACAACCTATAGGAGACAAAAATGCAACGACTTCTATCCCAAGTATGCTATGTATATGATGTTCTGGTGGTATGATCCAAGATGATCGGATATGACAATCTTATGCAATGTGGTATGATGCTACGGCACTTTCTTACAATCTCTTTGTTCACTCTTTTTCTTTTGCTTAAAAGCTTATTCTCTTTTTTTGTATATGGCCACTTTGCGAGATGCACAAACCAAGATAGCGATTGTGTATATGCGGGAACAAACTTGAGGCACAAGAGATGATATGATACCGATATGATATGGTATGTATGCAAATGTATGGTGTAGATCACTAATGTGCACAAGTAA
>NW_024117921.1:0-8963 GCF_003073215.2 Triticum urartu | reverse complement strand
CCCTCGTGGTCAGGTTGATCGTGCTCCGGCGTGGTCAATAACCCCTCGGAAGTTGGTTTAGCGATTGCTAAGGCGCGACGTCTCGCACGTTCGTAGTCGGATCCTCAAGGTCGACTCCCACGGAAATGATAGCCACCATCTCATCGAAACATCGGGACACCTTTGCCTCTATCAAGTGGTATCAGATTTTCAGGTTGCTCGGTGAGATTTTCCAGTTTTTCATTGTTTAGATCGAGCCTGTTCTTCATACCTACAGTCCATGAAAAAAGCCAAAAAAAATTAGGGTTAGTTCATCATATCCGAACCAATCTGAGCCTTTGCATAGTCTTTTCAGTATTTTGCTTTGTTGAATTTGTGGTTGCATCGTCGTGTCTAGTTGCTGGTCTTAGAGTCTAGTCTTTTAGAGTTTTGAGTTCTGGTCATAAGTTATCACGCCGCCGCCGCACCATCATCTTCGCTCCTGCCTTCTACCACCACCGCTTATCCGCCATCGATCTGTATCCATATACCACCACCAATCCGTATCCATATACCACCACTGCCGCCATATCCTACCATCATATATCCACTACAAATTCGAGTTCCTTTCATATTAGGTTTGTTTTCGAGGTCCGTCTAATTTCCGATTCGTGTTTCCTTGCCTGAGTAGGTCTCGAAAAAAAAAGTCTGGAGACCCCCGGGCAGTTTTTAGGCCAAAATTTTCACAGGCAATTTTTTTCCCGATCCTATTTTTAGGCTTTTCTGAGTCTTTTGAGCCACGTGCCATCATAGTGATTTTTTGTCGCACTTTTCATTGTCGCTGCCCTGATTTCTGAAAAAAAAAGTCAAATTTTTTTTTCATGCCCATCCTATTAGTTTGACAAGGGAAGAGTTTTGAGACACTCGCCATTATAGTGATTTTTTCGCAAAAAAAGGAGTGCAAAAAAAAGAGCGAATTTTTTTTTCAAGAGTGTGCTTTTCCCTTGTTTACGTGCAGCGCCGTGATTTTGTTAGTGTTCTAGGCTCGCTTCTCTAGCACAGTCTAGCCTAGGACCAGCACAGTACCATCGTTGAGCGTTTATTCAACTTTGCATATCTGAATTGATTATTGCTCACCCTTTTTGCTACGATATTATAAGCATTCCCAGCTCCACATACATCTACTCGTGCGCTTGACTCTCCCTGGTAATCGCTCTATCCAAGCTTTGAGAGTTTTGACTACGACGGTTGCCGATCACCGCCTGCTGCTGGGTAAGAACTGGTAAGAATTTGAGATTTGCTTGACGGATTTGTGACATCCACCACCACCTCTTGTTAGCAGTCTGTAGGATCAAATTCTTGTGTGTTTCTATTGCTGCTAACCATGGCAGGATCACAAGCCGACGAGACTGACTGGGAGAACCTGACGAATAAGGAGTTGCATGATAAATTTCAGCAAATGATGAGTGGACAGGTGCAAGATGTGCTGAACAGATTTGAAGAGGCCATGGAGAAGATAGATGGCATGGAGAAGACGTTCGAAAGAAAGATCGATAACAGGTTTAATGAATTGCTCCTGTGTCTTCCACCACCACCACCGGCTGCCCCTAACGCACCTCTACAACAACAACAACGTCACTTTCCAAATCAAGTGGGACGAGCACAGCGCATTCCCATTAACCCTGGGCAAAATTCTGGTGCTGCTGTTGATGCTTCTGCCGCTCCTGCTGCTACTACAGAGGTGGAGGACCATTACGAGGATGAGGTTGACCAAAATGAGAACTACGTGCAACCACCAGCACCACCACCACCAGGTCATCCTCATGCATATCATCGCAACGGTAGGGCTGCACCAGCACCTGAGGTACATGACCATCTTCCTGAACTAAAATTGAATATTTCACCATTTGAGGGTAGATATGTTCCTGATATATATCTTACTTGGGAGTTAGAAACTGAACAACGATTTACATGTTTACAATATCCTCAGGAGAGACGTGTTCCTGCTGCTCTTTGTGCTTTCACTAGCTTTGCATGTGTTTGGTGGTCTGAACATTGTAGATTATATCCTATTCCAGCTACTTGGGCTGCTTCGAAAACTGCTATGCGTACTCGTTGGGTTCCAACATATTGTCAACGTGAATTACTTCAAAAATTGCAGCGTTTAAGACAATGAAAAATTTTTGTAGAAGAATATTATCAGGAATTACAAACTGGCATGATTAGATGTGGTATTGTTGAGGAGAATGAAGCTATGCTTGCACGTTTTATGGGTGGATTAAATAGAGAGATTCAGACCATTCTAAAGTATAAGGAGTATACTAATATCACTCGATTATTCCATCTTGCTTGTAAAGCTGAACGTGAAGTGCAGGATCGACAGGCATTGGCGCGAACTAACTTTTCTGCAGGTCGATCTTCATCATGGAGACCACGTGCATCCTCTACTTCCACTCCACCAGGACCTCCATCAGGTGCCACCTTTAGCCGTGATACAAGAAAGCAGGCACAACCACCACTATCTGCCAAGAGCACACCTGTCGGACCTGCGTAGAGCTCTTCTTCTTCCATGGCATCAACAGGGCACACAAGTGATATTATTTGTCGTCGTTGTAAGGGAAGAGGACATTTTGCGAGAGAATGCCAATCTCAGCGTGTGATGATTGCTACTGAGGATGGTGGGTATGAGTCCGCTAGTGACTATGATGAGGAGACTTTGGCACTTCTTACACATGAATAACACGGAGGAGAGGATTCTGACTATGAAACGCAATACATGGCTGCTGAAGATGCTGACAGGTATGAATGTTTAGTTGCTCAACGTGTTTTGAGTGTCCAGGTTACACAAGCTGAGCGAAATCAAAGGCATAATTTGTTCCATACAAACGGCGTTGTGAAGGAACGTTCTTTTCGCGTCATCATAGATGGAGGGAGCTACAATAACTTGGCTAGCATGGAGATGGTGGAGAAGCTATCTCTCACCACAAGACCACATCCACATCCTTACTACATCCAATGGTTCAACAATAGCGGCAAGGTTAAGGTAACACGTACTGTTCGTGTGCATTTTAGTATCTCTACATATGCTGATTATGTTGATTGTGATGTGGTACCTATGCAAGCATGTTCCTTATTACTTGGTAGACCATGGCAATTTGATAAAAATTCTGTACACCATGGTAGAAACAATCAGTATACTCTTGTTCATAAGGATAAAAATATTACTTTGCTTCCTATGGCTCCCTAATCCATTTTGAAAGATGATATTAATAGAGCTAATAAAGCAAAATAGGAGAAAAATAAGAGTGAAAATCATATTGTGGCAAAATAATTTGAGCAACAAATGAAACCTAATAATAAATCATCTAGTGTTGCTTCTGAAATTAAATTGAAAAGTGCATGTTTACTTGCCACAAAATCTGATATTGATGATCTAGATTTTAGCAAATCTGTTTGCTATGCTTTTGTGTGCAAAGAGGCATTATATTCATTCGAGGGCGTGCCTTCCTCTTTGCCTCATGCTGTCCCTAACATTTTGCAAGAGTTCGCTGATGTCTTTCCAGAAGATGTGCCACCGATTACCACCCCTATTCGCGGGATTGAGCATCAAATTGACTTAATTCCCGGTGCATCATTACCCAACCGTGCATCATACCATACCAATCCAGAGGAGACGAAGGAGATTATGCGTCAAGTACAAGAATGGTACGTCGCGTATGTGCGTTGATTGTAGAGGCAATAATAATATTACTATTCGTTATCGTCATCCTATTCCTAGGCTAGATGATATGCTTGATGAATTGAGTGGCTCTACAATATTCTCCAAAGTTGATTTGCAGTGTGGATACCATCAAATTCGTATGAAATTGGGAAATGAATGGAAAATAGCATTTAAAACTAAGTTTGGATTATATGAGTGGTTAGTCATGCCTTTTGGGTTAACTAATGCACCTAGTACTTTCATGAGGTTAATGAACGAAGTTTTACGTGCTTTCGTTGGACGATTTGTGGTAGTTTACTTTGATGACATATTGATTTATAGCAAATCTTTGGAGGAACATTTGGAACATTTTTGTGCTGTTTTTATTGCTCTACGTGTTGGATGTTTGTTTGGTAACCTTGGAAAATGCACCTTTTGCACCGATCGAGTATCTTTTCTTGGCTATGTTGTTACGCCGCAGGGAATTGAAGTAGATAAAGCCAAGATTGAAGCTATTGAGAGTTGGCCGCAGCCCAAAACGGTCAAACAAGTGAGGA
The DNA here is from genome assembly GCF_003073215.2 of Triticum urartu. Lineage (NCBI taxonomy): Eukaryota > Viridiplantae > Streptophyta > Magnoliopsida > Poales > Poaceae > Triticum > Triticum urartu. The sequence continues at coordinate 4,748 of NW_024117921.1, read as the reverse complement.
GTTTTGAGCTTGAATGTGATGCTAGTGGAATTGGATTAGGAGGTGTGTTATTACAAGATGGCAAACCTGCTGCATACTTTTCTGAAAAATTGCGTGGGCCTAGTCAGAACTATTCTACTTATGACAAAGAATTATATGCTCTTGTTCGGACCTTAGAAACATGGCAACATTATTTATGGCCCAAGGAATTAGTTATACATTCTGATCATGAATCTTTGAAACACATTAAAAGTCAAGCAAAACTGAACCGTAGACATGCTAAATGGGTTGAATTCATTGAGACTTTTCCTTATGTCATTAAACACAAGAAGGGTAAAGAAAATGTTATTGCTGATGCATTGTCTCGTCCTTATACTATGCTTTCACAACTTGACTTTAAAATATTTGGTTTGGAGACCATCAAAGATCAATATGTTCATGATGCTGAATTTAAATATGTATTGCAGAATTGTAAGGAAGGGAGAACTTGGAACAAGTTCGTTCTTAACGATGGATTTGTGTTTTGTGCTAACAAGCTATACATTCCAGCTAGCTCTGTTTGTCTTTTGTTGTCGCAGGAGGCACATGGAGGAGGATTAATTGGACACTTTGGCGACAAGATGGAGGATATACTTGCTACACATTTCTTTTGGCCAAAGATGAGACGGGATGTTGAGCGTTTTGTTGCTCGCTGCACTACATGTCAAAGAGCTAAGTCACGACTCAATCCTCATGGTTTATATATGCCTTTGCCTGTACCTAGTGTTCCTTGGGAGGATATATCTATGGACTTTGTTTTAGGTTTACCTCGAACAAAGAAGGGGAGGGATAGCATATTTGTTGTCGTGGATAGGTTCTCGAAAATGGCACACTTTATACCATGTCATAAAAGCGATGATGCTGTTAATGTTGCTGATTTGTTCTTTCGTGAAATTATTCGCTTACATGGTGTGCCAAATACTATTGTTTCAGATCGTGATACTAAATTTCTTAGCCACTTTTGGAGATGTTTATGGGCTAAGTTGGGGACTAAGCTGCTTTTTAGTACTACTTGTCACCCCCAAACTGAAGGATAAACTGAAGTAGTCAATAGAAAATTGTCTACTATGCTTAGGGCTGTTTTGAAGAATAACAAGAAAATGTGGGAAAAATGCTTGCCTCATATTGAATTTGCTTATAATCGTTATTGCATTCTACTACTAAGATGTGCCCTTTTGAAATTGTGTATGGTTTCCTACCTCGTGCACCTATTGATTTGTTGCCTCTTCCATCTTCGGAGAAGGTTAATTTTGATGCTAAAGAACGTTCTGAATTGATTTTAAAAATGCATGAGTTAACTAAGGAAAACATTGAGCGTATGAATGCTAAATATAAACTTGCTGGAGATAAGGGTAGAAAACATGTTGTGTTTGCACCTGGAGATCTTGTTTGGTTACATTTGCGTAAAGATAGATTTCCTAATCTGCGCAAATCAAAGCTAATGCCACGTGCTGATGGTCCTTTTAAGGTTTTAGAGAAAATAAATGATAATGCATATAAACTTGAGCTACCTGCAGATTTTGGGGTTAGTCCCACTTTTAACATTGCAGATTTGAAGCCTTATTTGGGTCAGGAAGATGAGCTTCCGTCGAGGAAAATTTCATTTCAAGAAGGGGAGGATGATGAGGACATCAATACCATTGTTACACCCACAGCCCCTACTGTTACATATACTGGACCAATTACTAGAGCTCGCGCACGCCAATTAAATTACCAGGTACTTTCGTTTCTTGGTAATGATTCTAATGTTCATGAGATTATGATGCTGCCTAAATTGGATACATTTGTTTTGCTTTCAAATGAAGGGCCTAGCTTGGAGAAGGATGAACATTGGAGCAAGAACACGCATGGAGTTGATGGCATGCGCAAGGGGATCAAGAACGGAGTTACAAGTGATGATTTCAGGACTTTGAAGCCGCCATAAGGAGTGCATGAGTCCAACGACCAGACCAAGACGTCACAGAAGCCCACCTTGATCAATAAAGCTTTCATCTTATACTCGCAGTATCCAGATTGCAATCTCATTTTCTTGTTTGTTCTTCGTTTGCTCGCAGGAAGCAGACCCTCGTGGTCAGGTTGATCGTGCTCCGGCGTGGTCAATAACCCCTCGGAAGTTGGTTTAGCGATTGCTAAGGCGCGACGTCTCACACGTTCGTAGTCGGATCGTCAAGGTCGACTCCCACAGAAATGATAGCCACCATCTCACCGAAACATCGGGACACCTTTGCCTCTATCAACGTGTCACTCGCCAAACGGACTGTTGACATAGTGATGTCCATAGGATGCTCTGCATCAGATTTGCTTTGATTACTTGTTGTTCTTAACCTAACACTCTAACAGAGCTTGTCAACGATTTAAACACTAAGGACTGCTGTAGTGGGAGCTTGTCTAATTCATAGGTGACATAAAGGTTTGGCCGTACATTAAAGTAGGCTCTCCAAGAGTACATGGAGATCCAGTTCGAAGGTATGCCTAGTTTTTACATAGTGCAGACATAGTAAATGCTCATTTAATTGTGTGCAAGTCAAGTGCAAGAGATGCGGCATGTTTCATTATGTGGTGTTGTTTTGTTATAATCTCATCCTTTTGTGTTCACAGACTGGAAAGTATGCATATTTATCTTCCAAGGAGACGAGTAACTAGTTTGTGTCACCTTGCAGAGGGGGTGCAATGAAGATAAGATTGAGGATTTCCAAGTACAAGATGTTAGGAAGGAGCCTTGCAATAGAAGTAGGAGCAGCGCTGAGACTCTTCAATCAGTTAAGGTAAGTCATTGTATCCAACTCAATAGTTCAATTCGTTGTTTGTTTTAGGCATAGTTAATTTGCTCTTTTCAATTGCTTTATTTGTCCTCAGTTAATGAGATGCCCAAACAATAATGCCTGATGTTGGGTACTTGATGTAGGGTAGAACCCTAATCAGCCGATCTTTCACGAAAGGAGCGGATCCCGCGACGAACACGAAGAACACGAGGAGGGAGACGAGGGAAAACACAAGGGAAACACAAGAGGAACACTCAAACTAACTAGAACAAGTCACACATGTGCTAGATCCTCGAGTACAAAGGGGACGATACACGATCCAAAGTCAACAATGGACGATACACGGTAACCGGTCTTCTCCGTGAGGAGGTCTTGAGTTCTTCCCTAAAGGGGGGTCTTGAATCCTCTTGGGGGATCTTCTCCGTAGGAGGCTCGAATCTCCGAGGAGATGGTAACCAAGTGGATGAGCAAAGCTCTCACACGAAATATGAGCTAATCCTTTGCTAACCCTAGAAAGTTGGGCGAGGTGGAGTGATAGAGGCAAAAAGGTGTCCCGATCTTTCGTTTTGATGGAAGTCGACTTTGACGATCTGACTACGAACCTGCGAGGACGTCGCGCCTTAGCAATTGCTAAACCAACTCCGAGAGGTTACTGACCACGCCGGAGCATGATCAACCTGACCACGATGGTCTATTTCCTGCAAGCAATGAAGAACAAATAAGAAATTGAAATTGCAATCTGGATATTGCGAATATAAGAGGAAAGCTTTATTGATGAAGGTGGGGTTCTGTGACGTCTTGGTCTGGTCGTTGGACACAAACAAAGTACGCGAAGTTGCAGCTATGGCGAACTTTTAATCTAAACAAAACCCAAAGTCTAAACGATGCCCTAAGGGCTGTATATATGGAGGAAGAAGGGGGAATTTCGTGGCCCTTGGAGGAGGGGTCCGAAACCAACCCTAACTCTTGTTTCCCCACACATACGGACTCTAAAAACAGCCTATACTTAAGTATTTCAAAAATACATGGGCCTGGCCCAATAATAAGGTGACGCAACACTTAGAATAGCGTCTGGACGAAATTTATGTAGTGGCATCTTGTATATTTCATCCAAGGCTTCAAAGTCCTGAAACCATCACTTGTAACTCCGTTCTGGATCCCCTTGCGCATGGCATCATCTCCATGCTTGGTCTTGCTCCAGTGTTCATCCCTCTTATCCATGCCAGGCCCTTCATTTGTAAGTAAAACAAATGTATCCAATTTAGGCAGCATTATATTCTCATGAACATTAGATTCATTACCAAGAAACGAAAGTGCGTGATAATATAATTGGCGTGCACGAGCTTTAGTAATTGGTCCAGTATTTATAGAAGCAGGGGATGTGGGTGTAACAATGGTATTGATGTCCTCATCGTCCTCCTCTCTTGAAATGAAGTCATCCTCGACGAAAGCTCATCTGCCTCACCCAAATAAGGCTTCAACTCTGCAATGTTAAAAGCGGGACTAACCCCAAAATCTGCAGGCAGCTCAAGTTTATATGCCTTATCATTTATTTTCTCTAACACCTTAAATGGACCATCAGCACGTGGCATTAGTTTTGATTTGCGCAAATTAGGAAATCTATCCTGACGCAAATGTAACCAAACAAGATCTCCAGGTTGATGCGGAGCATCCCAAGGTCATCCCCATGGACCTACCATCGTCTCATCAAGTGCCTACCGGACCCATGACTCGATCACGTGCAAGAGCCCTTGAAACTGAGGTGACATCTCTCCTCTCACAATTCCACTTCAATGCCCATGAAGCATGGCTACTACCTCATATGGATACCTTGTGCATACTCAGGTACAATGGAGAAGCTAAGGAGCAAGAACAAGAAGAAGAGGACGATGGACGAGAAGACGGAGAAGAAGAGGGGACGCAGGAAAAGTCCGAGCCACCGGACGACCGGCCGGGACCGAATGTCCG
>NW_024117920.1:0-12641 GCF_003073215.2 Triticum urartu | reverse complement strand
TGTAAAACGGCTATAACTTTTGCATACTATGTTGAAAAAAACGTATAATATATCAAAAAATTCAGCACGAAAATCCGCATCCGATGGAGACCGCCTACGGCCTGTTTGCAATTTTTTAGAATCCTCAAATTTCAAAAGGAAAAAAAAGATATGGTCAAATTTTAGTTTTTTTTTAAATTTTTTGGTTAAATCTGGTCAAACTACTTATTCAAGAAGTATTAATGTTACTACATAATTATTCAAGAATATTAGTGTTAATAAATAATTATTTCAATTTTTTGAATTTTGATCAAATCTGGTCAAACTGTGGTCAAACTATGGTCAAACTTATTCAAGAAATATTAGGGTTACTAAATAATTACTATTTTTTAGAATAATAGTTTCAAACTCAAACGGTGAAACGTGTGACCTAATGCTCAAGCTAAACTGCTGAGTGTTAATAGGATTGACAGCTTACATTTGTCAGGAAAACAACAAGTGCAGACTTGGAATGTAGGGGGAATAGAACTCCGAAGTTAAGCGTGCTCAGGCTGGGGGAGTGAGAGGATGGGTGACCAGTCGGGAAGTTAGGCGATTTGGAATGAGTGATCCACACGTGAGCAGTTAAGAGAGGTGATTAGAGACTAAATCATCTAATAATTCAGAAAAATCAAAAATAAAAAAAATCATTTTTTTTCAAAAGAAAACCTTTAGTACCGGTTGGTAACACCAACCGGTACTAAAGGTCTCCCATACCAGGGCGTGAGCTCACGCCACATGGTGGCACTTTAGCGCCGGTTCGTGCCGAACCGGTACTAAAGGGGGGCCTTTAGTGCCCACCCTTTAGTACCGGCACTAAAGGCCCTTACGAACCGGTTTTAAAGCTCCGTTTTCTACTAGTGATTGAGCATAACCACCCGTTGTCGACTAATTGTGGGCAGAAACTACATTGAAAGTCGCATAGGTACATTGATATACACACAAAAGACTTGGTGAAGCAACTCCGTGAGAATAATGTAAGCCTTAGCAAGGTATACAGTATTGTTGACAGTTTCTTTGGTACTTTGGAAAATGTACCGTTCACCAAAAGGTCGTTGCGTACCCTGTGTGGGAAAATGAGCAGAGACCAATCTGACCATGACGCGACGAAAACGGTTACTTTGCTACAAGACCTTAAAGCCGCAGATCCAGATTTCACGTACAACGTACAGGCTGATGATGAATCGAGGGTGAAGACATTGATGCGGGTGACAGGGAGGGGGGTAGACCAGTACAGATTTTTTGGTGATGCAATTACATTTGACACCACTTACCGAACTAATCTCTATGACATGCCATTCGGTTTGTTTGTTGGTGTGAACAACCATTTTCAAAGTATTATCTTTGGTGGTGTTCTAATGAGGGATGAAACAGTTGAAAGTTTTAAATGGGTATTCAGGGAGTTCGTGAGAATGGTTGGTGGGAAACACCCGGTTACAATGTTGACAGGTTTGTACTATTAAACACAACAACAAAATCATTATTTTTTTCTCCTACACAAAGTGCTTACCAAAGGGCAATAACACTTGTAAAATGTATGTTGCAGATCAGGCACGGGCTATGGAGTTGGCTATAATCGATGAATTGCCAAACACCACCCATCGTTGGTGCAAGTGGCATGTGGTGAAGAAAGCAAAAGAAAGCTAGGGAGTTCTTTATGGTAAGAAGTCGGAGTTCAAAAAAGACTTCCAAATGTTGGTCCACCATGTCCTAACTAAAGAAGAGTTTGAGAACGAGTGGGATGTAATGTTAGCCAAATATGGTTTGCAAAAACACCCTTTCCTAACACAAATATATGGGGTTAGGCATAAGTGGGCGAAGCCATACTTCATGGGAGTATTTTGTGCCAAGATGACAAGCACACAACGAAGTGAAAGTGCATACCATTTGTTGAAGGGGTACGTCCCTCCTGGATGCCCAATGCATCTTTTCGTTAAGCAATTCGAGAAGATATTATTTGATAGGGATTCGGAGGAAATCTATCAAGAGAAGATAACTGCAATTGTAAGTTTGTTTTTTATTTTATAAACAACGAATATGAAAAAACCAACAAAATGCTTTATTATAACCTTTCATCATTACATCATGAAGGCTGGTGTGGTGCTGAAGGGTAATTGGCCGTTGGAACGTCATGCAAGCAAAATATACACAAGGAGTATGTTTGAGCAGTTTGGTGAATCGTTGTATAAGGCTGGGTCGTATGTAACTGAAGAGGTGGAACCTGGAAGGAAACACATGGTTACTCATGTAGACGCCGAAAGAAGGAGCAGTTGGTGCAAATCAGTGTTCTATGTTGTTGTTGATATGGACAGGACAGAGTTTGTTTGCGAGTGTGGCTTCTTTGAACATGGTGGCATGCTGTGTGCTCACGCGATGAAGGTACGAAAAAAATAAAGCTTTTGGTAGAGGAGAGATGCTTTCTAATTATGTCAATTTTTTTTAGACAGTGGTGGACTAATTTTTCCTGGGAAATTATCATTCTAACAAACAGGTCATGCTGGACATGCGTCTATCAGAGATACCTAAAAAACACATATTAAAGAGGTGGACAAGGGACGCAAGAGATATTTTACTAGATGATCTTGTTAGGTACCAGAATGACAATGGACGTCCCAAGGCTGACACATACAGGCACTCTAAGTTGTACCATGCAGCTTTGGCATTTGTCAGGCAAGGGGATGCAGATGTCGAGTCGTACGGCAATCATATTGTTGCAACAAGCAAGCGAGAAAATTAAACCACTGTGTGTGATAAGAGATGGGATGGGAGTAGCAGATAAAGAAGCTGCAGCGAAAGCCATTGCAGATGACAATGACAGTGTCGTAGCTCAGTGGGGTAACTATGATGATGTTTCTACAATTAGCAAGGCAGCAGAAAGGAAACGACCAGCTGGCCGTCCAACAAATAGTAGAGACAGAGCTCCGTATGAATAGGCAGTGAAACGCACACGCTTTTGCAAGATATGTCGCGGAGAGGGGCACAAAAGCACAACTTGTCCTGAGCGCGGCGACATGCCAAAGGCTCCGAGGAAGGAACCAAATGCCCGAACTGTGGTGTGCTAGGACATAGAAGGAACAATTGTGGCAAGGCACACCGGATTGTTTAAATAAGTTGTTAGGAGTATCCTTAATGTATTTTCCATACGCAAAACTTGCTATGTGTTTTAATTTAACTAATTGATGTTTTTTTATATGTAGACTTTTAAACAATTGATACTAGTTCTTGAATTGGAGGTGCAACAAAAGAAAATGGGACCTAACGATGGTTAGAGTTTTAACAAACTTTTTCCAATGAGAAAAATTGATATGCTTCTCAATCTTGGTCACCGAAAATAACAACTAAAAATAAAGTTAAAAACAAAATTCAATATAGTTTGTTTTTATTTAGATACCTAATATAAGTTTATTTTAAAAAATATTGGTGTGTTTGTACAAGTATTAGCTTTTTTTTCTGGATTTTGTAGCTTTGCATGTATTGTTGTCATTAAAAGTACCTTTGCAACATAATATCATGCTAAATCTTGCCAGTAGGAAAGAGTTTTATTTCCTAATCCTCGAAAACGGGCGGGGGGTACGTGCACGTGAGGCTAGTCATAGTGGGAGTAATATAAGTAGTAACATACTCCAATTAAGATGATGTGTCATGTAATTAAAGAGGAGAGAGAGAAATAGAGTAACATAATATGTTACCATCACATAGCGGATTCCAATACAAAATGAGTCTACAAAGTAATAAATAAAGACATGTACTTATGACACTTTCCACTATGAAGATAGTAATATGGACTAGTAACATATGTATGTTACTAATTTAGTTTAAGGCCCTGTTTGGTTCCAAATAAGTCACCAACTTATAAGTCGAAAAGTGCAAAAAATGACTTATTTTACCAAACGGACCCAACTTATAAGTCACCCCAACTTATAAGTCATAAGTTGCTCCACCCTAACTTAAAACTTATAAGTCATCCTCTTTTGCATGGATCCCACCGCCTTTACATAAAAAAACAAGGTGGAAAGATGTGCTTAGGTAACTTATAAGTCCGGTGGCAACCAAACAGATGTGACTTATAAGTCACCTGACTTATAAGTCAGATGACTTATTGAAACCAAACAGACCCAAGTTACTCCCCACTGTGACGAGCCGGGCCGAGGAGAGTCCTGAGCGGGCAACATGCCTAGGGACGGTGCACGTCGAGTGGTTGAATCAAACGCTGGTGTCCGAATCTAGGCAAAAAGGTGACACGATCTACTCTTGCGGAAATCGTCATCGGTCCTAGCTCTCGCTAGTACGTTAATGCGCGCGCTGGTGGTTGTACTGGGCCAGTTTTATGCTGCAAAGAACGCCAGGGCGTGTAGCACAGGCACTCAATTGCCACGGGATGGCTAGACGGGGCACAAAACGGGCCCCGCTGTGGAAGCGACAGATCAGGACGGGCTGTGCGTACGATTGTTAGCTTGTTTAGCAAAAAAAAAGTCTGGCTTGATCGATGGGAGGGCCAGCTCGGTGATGTAAATGTTGCATGCACCTACCGTACGTGGAATTAATTTTTGCGGGATCGTGTCTGTGCATTGCTTTGGCCGATATTCCGTTGTTCAAAAAAATTCGAAAACTAGAGGTCCAGATCTGCATGAGGGCTGTATTGGAAAGCTTTATAAGTAGCAAGCTAAAGTGAGTGAATTTTGTATTCTCAACACAGCAGAAACTGAGAAAGATAACAGCTGCGCTTCCTCTTTTCGAACATATTCGATGGGTGGGGCTGTTGGCACGGCTGCAAGGACAACAGAGGTGAGGTCGTTTTCCTTTTTAAAATTACATATTCGATGCTCTACTGCTTCTTCATTTCCTATTTTCATACTCACCCATGTCTATCTTTGAAAAGCCCGTGAGATATTTCAAGATGAAATGCACAGACTCAAATGATGTTGATGTTTGCTCATATACTTCACTGGAATCTGTTATTGGCCGGAACCAGGTCAGATACATTCCTTGTTCTAGTTTGCTCTCTGCAGCAGTTGATGTTTCAACATTTCCATCACAAAATTTAGCTCATCTGACTTGTTCTTGCTGCAGTGTTGTGTTCAGGCATTGAGCGGTGTGGAAGCAAAGTCGCTGCTCTCAGGTGATGAAGGTTGAGCATACAAGGTGCGTTTTCAAAAACTCAAAAAATGGCGTACCATTCAAATTGGATTTATGTATTTGCGTTCCCCCCTTAACTAATATTTTTTGCAAACTAAATGTACTTAGCCTGCTGACGAGACGATTGCTGCCGGGTACACCTATCGCCGCGCAGCTAGAGATTCGCTCGAGGGGTGGGGAGATTTTGACCCAATGGCTGGAGTCCTTGAAGACGGGCTGCAGACTGACGGAGACCTTGCCTCGAGCGGCGCGCTCTCTGACGCCGGAGGCGTGCTAGGGAAGCGTCGTATGAGGTGTGCTGAGGAGAAGGAAGTTGACAGCCAGGCATCGAGGCGGATTAAAGGAAAAAAGATTAAATGAGAATGGATGAAAATGCGTTGGGCGATAAGCTAGTTTATCAGTACAAGTAATGTGCTAGTTACTTCTCGTGACTAAAAATGTAATGTATTTGTTTGGCTTTCAGATGCTATTTTGAATAATATAAAGAAAATTGATTCGGAACCCACTGGTTAAAATAATAAAATGCATCTTATATATATAACCATGTATACTACTAACCAACCGCACAGGTAATAGGTCTGTGACCGAGAAAAAGGATTTTATAAAAATAAGTCGCGTTGACAAGGTCACCCTCCTCCGTGTCTTCCGACAACTTAGTCTCAACAGAAGAGTAAGGGCGGCGTGGAAGGGTGTGGCCTGATGATGCCCGATATCGCGGTCGAGGAAGCTAGACGGGGGCGAGAGGACACGGAACGTAGAATCATCCCCCCTACACATCAGCTTGGCCTCCGAGCGGGCCCGACGCTCGCGCTAGGGTATAGTTGGTTAGCGCTGAGGCGGTGTATGCTATGGTGTAGTGGGCGGTAACGGAGGGACATGGCGGCTAATGTATAGGGTTTCGACATTGTAATCCTAAACACATTTACTTGGGAGGTTTACCGGACGTGACGAATTTTTTTGCTTATTGGAGTAGTATAAAGGACTCTTTTGCTTAGGTATTAACTATACTAATATATTGCATTGCATATCACCGCAAAAACGCCGCCAGGATTATATGTAATTTTTTAATTGCGACGTAGCATTTGTATTTTGTTTATGGGTCTCGGACTGGGGTTAGGCTATTCATCCGATAAAAAACCTAAGAAAATTTGTTTTGTTATATGTCCGATTATGGTAAAAAAAATGAATTTCTGCCCCGGACGGTGGCATGTGCAGAACAGCCATAAAAATTTAATTTGCAAAGAAAAATCTGGTTTAAAAAATGATTAACTAATGGTCAAAATGGTATTTGTTTTTTCCATTGCTTTTTTGACCTGTCTGTACACGTGTCGCATAAAGATTGGTTGTGTCCGGGCCACAAAATCTGGTAGCTTGGATATATTTGAAACTCCTTGTTGAGAACAGTGGATGGAGGGTTCGTTTACTGTTCGTTTGTGCGCGACTGCTCGTCCTGTCTGCGCGCATCGATATAGACGAAGCCAAACCACTGCCTGCAATAAACATGGACCTGGAGTGGGTGGGTTTTGAATGACGCACTGTGCATCGTGGGAGAGCTCTAGCCTGTGGATGTCAGAGAGAGGGAGCAGCTCGTTCCTCCGCTCCGTAACTCCTCTCTGCCCACACGCCTCGTCTCCATCACAACCTCTCTCCTCTCTTATTACCACCACTGAGCTTCACTCACCCCACTCGAAGCATTCCAGAGCAAGAACAGAGCGCTCCCCCGTACTGCGCGTAGTGGATATGTTAGCTAAGTTGTAGCGGAGAGATGAGGCCGAGCTTCTGCTCGGCAAAGGACGCGGCGAGGAGGCGCGTCTCCGCTCCTCAAGTTGGTGGCGATGGTGTGGATGGCGGGACGGTATGGATGGAGATGACATGGATGCACTAGTAGAAAAATGGTCAAATATGAAACACATTAGTGCCGGTTTGAATTGGAGCCGGCACAAGTGTGTTCATTAGTGCCGATTCCAACGGTTAGGCGGGCGGACATCATTAGTACCAGTTACGAACCGGTACTAAAGTGAGTGGTGGCAGGATGTTGTCAATCCGGGGCCCCTCCAGCACCTTTAGTACCGGGTCGTATCACGAACCGGTACTAAAGGTTGTCCTACATACACCCTTCGTCCACCCGAGCTTGCTCTGTTCTTCCCCTTTCCCTTCTCCTCTTTGTTCTTTCCCTCTTCCTCTCAAACTCATCACACATTTTGCCCAAAATTTGTCAAGATTTAAAGAACCCATCCATTCAAATGATCACAAAGGTTAGCAACTTTGTCCTTTCATCTCTCATTGCTAGATTAGCTCGTGCAATGCTTTATATAGTGATTGATTTTTGAGTTTAGTAATTTGGATGGAATTATATATATGTGCTAGTATTTGATTTATATGCAATTTGAGGTCAAAAATAACACTTAGTTTGCATATGTAGGTGTGGTTTATTTAGTGCCTTCTAAATCTCCGTCGTAACCACCGTCGATCGCCCGCAACGTCCCGTCGCCGGCACCACCTTGTGGTGAGCCTCTTGTTCATGAATGTTTTATATAAAAAATTGATGTTTGTGTGATTTTGATATATAGTTACTCGTATAATTATCTTACCCATACGTTGTTTGTTATACATAGTGCCATGGTTTTGATATCCGTTCCCGTCGGCCCTCGTCCGAGTTATGATTCGGATGTGGTACATTCTCTTTTAAAACTATTTGTTGCATTTCGTGTTTATGACAAATTATGCCTATCAAGTTGACATAGATATTTGTATGTAGGAGGTAGTTGAACTGGAAATTCCAACCGACCCTATTGTCGAGAGGTTAAATTTAGTTGAAAGAGAAAACAAGGATTTGAAGGAAAAATTGAAAAGAATTGAGAGGGAGAAGATGGAATTTGAGTTGCATATTGTTGATGTCGTCGTTGATCACAAAATTAAGATGGAGAAAATGCGCTTGAAGATTAGAAATATTAGAAAATATGCCATTCATAGTGAGGCTTGGTATCATTATGCTGTTGGATCAATTTTGTTACCTTAGTTGCGATTTTGATCGCATTTGTTGTTGCATTTAAATTCTTTAGCTAGAGAGTTATTTGTTTGTTGCATTTAAGTGTTGTATGAACTTTATGTATGAACTTTATGTATTGTATTAATTTTGTGTTTTTTGTGCTGTGTATTGAAGATGAGCCAGCAATGGATGTACGATGATCGATGCTCTCCTGAGTTCATTAATGGCGTGCATACTTTTCTACTTGCGGCTGAGGCAAACAAGCGGGCGGATGGTTTTATGCCTTGTCCATGTCCTGGCTGTAAGAATGGTCACAATTACTCTACGTCAAGAACCATTCACGTCCACCTGTTTGAGTCCGGTTTCATGCCCCACTATAATGTTTGGACCAAGCACGGAGAAAGAGGGGTTATGATGGAAGACAATGAATAAGAAGAGGACGACGACAGCTATCCTGGCTATGGGTTCCCTGAATACGATGATACAACAATGAGGGAAAAGGTTGAGCCGGCAATGCGGGAAGAAGCTGAAGAAGAGGCATCGGATGAGCCCGTTGATGATCTAGGTCGGGCCATTGCCGATGCAAAGAGAAACTGCGCAAGTAATTTGGAGAAGAAGAAGTTGCAGCGCATGTTAGAGGATCACAAAAAATTGTTGTACCCGAATTGCGTAGGTGACAAGAAAAAGCTGGGCACCACACTGGAATTGCTGCAATGGAAGGCAGAGGATGGTGTATCTGACAAGGGATTTGGAAAATTGCTGATAATGATAAAGAATATGCTTCCAAAGGACAACGAATTGTCCGAGAGTACGTACGAAGCAAAGAAGGCTGTCTGCCCTCTAGGGTTAGAGGTGGAGAAGATACATGCGTGCCCTAATGATTGCATCCTCTATCGTGGTGAGTACGAGGATTTGAACGCTTGCCCGGTATGCGGTGCATTGTGCTATAAGATCAGCCGCGATGACCCTGGTGATATCGAGGGCGAGCGCCCCAGGAAGAAGATTCCTGCCAAGGGGATGTGGTATGCTCCTATAATACCACGGTTGAAACGTTTGTTCCAAAACAAAGAGCATGCCAAGGCGATGCGATGGCATAGAGAAGACCGTAAGAAAGACGGAAAGTTGAGAGTACCCGTTGACGAGTCGCAGTGGAGAAAAATAGAGAGAAAGTACGGGAAGAAGTTTGCAGATGACGCAAGGAACGTATGGTTTGGTCTAAGCGCAGATGGCATTAATCTTTTTGGGGAGCAGAGCAGCAACCATAGCACCTGGCCTGTGACTCTATGTTTGTATAACCTTCCTCCTTGGTTGTGCATGAAGCGGAAGTTCATTATGATGCCAGTGCTCATCCAAGGCCCTAAGCAACCGGGCAACGATATTGATGTGTACCTAAGGCAGTTGAAGAACTCTTACAGCTGTGGAATGGAACATGTGTACGTGTGTGGGATGAGCACATGGGGGAAGAATTTGACCTAAAGGCATTGCTGTTCGTGACCATCAATGATTGGCCTGCTCTCAGTAACCTTTCAGGACAGACAAACAAGGGATACCGCGCATGCACGCATTGTTTGAACGATACCGACAATATATATTTGGCTAATTGTAAGAAGAATGTGTTCCTGGGACATCGTCGATTTCTTCCGAGGAGGCATGTCGTAAGAAAGAAAGGCAAGCATTTCAAAGGTGAGGCGGATCACCGGACGAAGCCTCGCCACCGTACTGGTGCTGATGTACATGATATGGTCAAGGATTTGAAGGTAGTCTTTGGAAAGGGTCCTGGCGGACAACCTGTTCCGAATGACGCTGACGGACGCGCATCCATGTGGAAGAACAAATCTATATTTTGGGACCTGCCCTATTGAAAAGACCTAGAGGTCCGCTCCACAATCGACGTGATGCACGTGACGAAGAATCTTTGTGTGACCCTGCTTGGCTTCTTGGGCGTGTATGGGAAAACAAAAGATACACCTGAGGCACGAGAGGACCAGCAACATATGCACGGACAAAACGACATACATCAGGATCATGCCAGCTACGCTCTTACCAAAGAAGAGAAGGAAATATTTTTTGAATGCCTGCTCAGTATTAAGCTACCGTCTGGCTTCTCATCGAATATAAAGGGAATAATAAACATGGCAGAGAAAAAGTTCCAGAACCTAAAGTCTCCTGACTGCCACGTGATTATGACGCAACTGCTTCCGGTTGCATTGAGGGGGCTTCTACCAGAAAACGTTCGATTAGCCATTGTGAAGCTATTTGCATTCCTCAATGCAATCTCTCAGAAGGTGATCGATCCAGAAATCGTACCAAGGCTAAGGAGTGATGCGGCGCAATGTCTTGTCAGTTTTGAGCTGGTGTTCCCACCATCCTTCTTCAATATCATGACGCACGTCCTAGTTCACCTATGCGAAGAGATTAACGTTTTGAGTCCTGTATTTCTACACAATATGTTCCCCTTTGATAGGTTCATGGGAGTCTTAAAGAAATATGTTCATAACCGTGCTAGGCCAGAAAAAAGCATCTCCAAGGGCCACGAAAATGAGGAGGTCATTGAGTTTTGTATTGACTTTATTCCTGACCTTAAGCCGATTAGTGTTCCTGAATCGCGCATAAGGGCAGACTGAATGGAAAAGGCACGCTAGGAGGGGATCAAATAATATGTATGGACAGACATTCTCTAACTGAAGCACACTACACAGTTCTACAGAATTCCGTCTTGGTGGATCCGTATATGGACGAACACAAGAATTTTCTACGCTCCAAACACCCGAAGTGGTCTGAGGACTGGATTACATGTGAACAAACCGGAGTTTCGCCGGCTGGTTGCAGACATGTACCATGCATGACACCTCTATTGAAGATGACATGTACTTGCTGTCCCAGTTACCATCTTCGAATATAATGACTTTCAAAGGGTACGAGATAAATGGTAATACATATTACACGATCGCCCAAGATAAGAAGAGCACCAACCAAAACAGTGGTGTCCCCTTTAATGCAACAACCAAGATAGGAAAGGAAACATATTATGGTTACATAGAGGACATATGGGAACTTGACTATGGACGTGGTTTGAAGGTCCCTTTGTTTCAGTGTAAATGGGTCAATATGACACGAGGCGGGGTAACGGAACACCGGCAGTATAGAATGACAACAGTGGATCTCAACAATCTTGCGTATGCAGATGAACCATTCATCCTAGCTAATGATGTGGCACAGATTTTTTATGTGAAGGATATGTCTACCAAGCCGAGAAAAAGAAAAGATAAGGAAGCGAATGCATCATACGATGAGCCAAAGCGCCACATAGTTCTTTCTGGGAAGAGAAACATCGTGGGAGTGGATGACAAGACAGACATGTTAGAAGATTATGAAAAGTTTGATGAAATTTCTCCATTCACAGTGAATATTGACCCGAGCATCTAGTTAAATGATGAAGATTTTCCATGGCTACGGCGCAAAGGGACACACGCGAAGAAAAAGTTTTACACCCAAAGATCTGGGATGTGATCGGCTTCACTATCATCACTTTCTTCTGTGTTTCACACCCAGGAGGGAATCTCTGTAATAGTTAGGGTAGTTATGTGTTTTGGCATTTGAAACGCGAAGAAATTTTATGTGCAAACAAATTCTTTCATGCATTTACTGATTTTTTCAGCTAAATGACCCTAAAATTGAAAAGCATTTTAAATGAACTCAGAAAAGGTTGAAAGTTGGCATGGTATCATAATTTCACCCACATAGCATGTGCAAAAAAATAAAGAGGGTTACCGCAAAAACTGGATGCACTTCGTGTACAAAATGAACAATCTTTTTCGAAGTATCAGGGTTTCGGACGAAAACTCATTCGTTACAAAGGCATTTCATTTTTTAAATAATCTAAGCATTACCAAATTGAATATAATGATAAAACACACTAATATTAAACATAAGAAAAAAGAATCACTGAAAAATCTATTTTCAAAGTTAAGTTATTCACAAACTAGTGATTCACACAAATTTTAAATAATTCAAAATTTAAACTATTCAAATTTGTAAACTACCGGCACTAACAGAAAGTTTGTAATTTTTTGTACCTAAAGCAAAAATATTCACAAAGAAACTCTAAATATAGCAATAAAACAACTCAAAAATAAATAAAACAAAAAAATAAGAAAATAAAAAGCCCGCCTACTGCGCCACAGCGGCCCGCATACGACTAGAAACCCAACCTGTTGTTGGGCCAGGATGCAAGCCTGCAAAGGCCCAGTAGGCCCACAGGGCAGCACAAAACATTTAGGCCTAGTAGGCGTGCTTTGGAGAGGAGCTCGAGAGAGCTACCACACTGGGACTTATAAACCAGTGCGGACGCCCCTCGACTAGCGAGGTGGGACTAAACATGACGCACCGCACATGCGCCAGCGCACCCCCTTTAGTAATGGGTGGTGGCTCAAACCGGTACTAAAGGGGGGGTCTTTAGTACCGGTTGGAGCCACCACCCGGTACTAAAGGGGTGTCG
>NW_024117919.1:0-8300 GCF_003073215.2 Triticum urartu | reverse complement strand
GGGGGGCGAGTAGCGGCGGCCTGGCTCGGCTGGGCCTTAGGCCCAGTCGGGCGCGGAAACTTTTTTTTTTTGAAAATAATTTCGCCGATAGAAATAATATCCTAGAGAAATAAATAAAAATCTAAAAATGCCAAAATAAATTTTCACCGTCTAAATAAAATATTTAGAACGAGATGAACATTTTCTTGGCCCTAAACTGCAATTTTGAAAACGTGCAATTTTTCTAATGCAAACAAAATTGCAATAAAACCCAAATAAAACAAATATTTGATTTTAATATTTTTCCTCCAATATTTCAATTATCTTGGAGAAGTCATATTATATCCTCTCATATATTTTAATATGAAATATTTTCGAAGAGAAAAATAATTAAAACCAAAATCCTCGTTTCAAAATTTGATAAAATCAAATTTGAAAACCGGGGAAATCCCCAACTCTCTCCGAGGGTCCTTGAGTTGCTTAGGATTTCGAGGATCGCGAGACGAAATGCAAATAAAATATGATATGCAAGAATGATCTATGTATAACATTCCAAATTGAAATTTTGGGATGTTACAAACCTACCCCCCTTAAGATGAATCTCGCCCTCGAGATTCGGGTTGGCTAGAAAATAGGTGCGGGTTGTCTTTGCGGAGATCATCCTCTCGTTCCCAGGTGGCTTCATCCTCGGTATGGTGGCTCCACTGAATTTTGCAAAACTTGATAACCTTACTGCTAGTGACTCTGCTGGCAAACTCAAGAATCTTAACTGGCTTCTCTTCGTAAGTCAAATCACTGTCCAACTGAATCGCGTCCAAGGGTACTGTATCCCTTAACAGTATGTCGGCCATGTCAGCATGACACTTCTTCAGCTGTGAAACGTGGAACACATCGTGAACTCCTGACAATCCCTTGGGTAATTCCAACTTGTAGGCAACTGCCCCCATCCATTCCAAAACACGATACGGTCCTACAAATCTCGGAGCTAACTTTCCCTTAACTCCAAAGCGTTTCACTCCTCGCAAGGGCGATACTCTCAGATATGCTCTATCTCCAATTTCGTAAGTTACCTCCTTGCGTTTTGAGTGTGCATAACTCTTCTGCCTGGACTGAGCAATCTTCAGTCTATTGTGAATCAATTTAACCTTTTCCTCAGACTCCTTAATCAAGTATGGTCCAAACAATTGTCGGTCTCCTACCTCATCCCACATCAACGGTGTTCTGCACCTTCATCCATACAGGGCTTCAAACGGTGCCATCTTCAAACTGGCTTGGTAGCTATTGTTGTATGAGAACTCCGCGTAAGGTAAATTGTCATCCCAACTAGATCCATAATCTAGCGCACAGGCTCTCAACATGTCCTCCAGAATTTGGTTGACTCTCTCGGTCTGCCCATCTGTCTGCGGGTGAAATGCTGTACTGAACTCCAATCTCGTTCCCAAAGTCTGGTGTAACTAATGCTAAAACTTTGAAGTAAACTGTGTTCCTCTATCTGATACAATGGTCCTCGGAACTCCATGCAGACATATGATCCGTGACATGTATATCTTGGCCAACTTTGCACTGGTATAAGTGGTTTTCACTGGCATGAAGTGAGCCACTTTGGTTAAGAAATCAACTACTACCCATATGGAATCATATCCTGCTTTGGTCCTGGGCAATCCGGTGATAAAGTCCATGCCCAGTTTATCCCACTTCCATTCGGGTATCGGCATAGGCTGTAACAGTCCTGCTGGCTTCTGATGCTCTGCTTTCACTCTCTGACATACATCACATACGGCTACGTACTCCGCAATATCCTTCTTCATACCAGTCCACCAGAAACATTCCTTCAAATCCAGATACATCTTGGTGTTTCCGGGGTGTATCGAGTAGGGTGAGTCATGAGCCTCTTGAAGTATTAACTTCCTGATCTCCTGGTTATTGGGCACATAAACTCGGTCTTCAAACCATAAGGTATTGTGCTCATCCTCACGAAAACCTTTGGCCTTTCCTTTGCCCATCTTCTCCTTTATCTCAGCAATCTCCTTGTCATCCTTCTGAGCTTCCCAAATCTTGTCCAGCAACATCGACTGGACCTCCATTGTTGCAACGAATCCTCTAGGAACTATCTCTAACCGAAGTTCCATGATGTCCTCTGCTAACTCCTTCAGCAGTCCCTTACTTTCAAGGATATTAGCATAACTCTTCCGGCTCAAAGCATCTGCTACGACATTAGCCTTTCCTGGATGATAATGTAGCTTCATGTCATAATCCTTTATAAGCTCCAACCATCTCCTCTGTCTAAGGTTTAGTTCCTTCTGGGTGAAAATGTACTTCAAACTCTTATGATCCGTGTACACATCACAACGGTTTCCTATGAGATAATGTCTCCAGGTCTTCAATGCATGCACTACGGCTGCTAACTCCAAATCATGCGTGGCATAGTTCAACTCATGAGGTTTTAGTTGTCATGAGGCATACGAAACAACTCTTCCGTCCTGCATAAGCACACATCCAAGTCCTAAGTGAGAGGCGTCGCAATACACTTGGAACTCCTTTTGTATATCTGGCAGTCTTAGCACTGGCGCTGTAGTTAAACATTTCTTCAACTCCTGGAAACTTGCCTCGCAATTGTCTGTCCATTTGAAATTAGTATCCTTCTTCAATAGTTCACTCATTGGCTTCACAATCTTGGAAAAGTTCTCAATGAATCTCCGATAGTACCTTGCGAGTCCAAGGAAACTACGGATCTCGCTAACTGAAGTGGGTGCCAACCATTCAGTGACTGACTGAACCTTGCTGGGGTCTACTGCTATACCTTCTCCTGATATAACATGTCCAAGGAATCTGACTTCCTTCAACAAAAATTCGCATTTGCTGAACTTGGCATACAACTGGTGTTCCCTGAGTTTCTCGAGAACTAACCGCAAATGCTCTTTGTGCTCCTCTTCATTCTTCGAGTATACCATAATATCATCAATAAACACCACAACAAACTTGTCCAAATATTCCATGAACACCTTGTTCATCATGCTCATGAAATAGGCAGGGGCGTTAGTCAGTCCAAACGACATGACCGTATACTCGTATAATCCATACCGCGTGGTGAACGCTGTCTTTAGTATATCCTTCTCTTGAATCTTCAACTGATGGTATCCTGATCGCAGATCGATCTTTGAGAACACTTTAGCTCCTTGCAGCTGATCAAACAGATCATTGATCATCGGCAGTGGGTACTTGTTCTTGATCGTCACTTCATTCAAGGCTCGATAATCAACAACCATCCTTAGGGATTTATCCTTTTTCTCAACCAAAAGCACTTGGGCTCCCCAAGGTGATGAACTTCTTCGAATGTACCCTTTCTCCAGTAACTCCTTGATCTGTTTCTTAATTTCCTCTAGATCATTCGCGGGGCATCCGATAGGGTCTCTTGGATATTGGCCCGGTACCTAGCAATAGCTCTATCAAAAACTCTATGTCTCTATCCGGTGGCATGCCTGGTAACTCCTCTGAAAAAACATCCGGGTAATCCTTCACTAAAGGCACTTCCTCCTGAATAACTCCCGTGAGGGTATTCACTTGGCTCTTCCTAGGCACATGCCTAGATACATACTTAATCCTTTTTCCCTCCGGGGTGGTGAGATAAATCGATTTACTAGCACAGTCAATGCTTCCTCCATACTTTGACATCCAGTCCATACCTAATATCACATCCAATCCTTGTGACTCCAAGATAATTAGGTCGGACAAAAAGACATGGGTGCCAATGGTTAGGGGTATCTGGTCGCACCATCAGCCGACCATGTATTCTGCTCTAGGTGAGCTTACTAACAGAGGGGTCCTAAGGGTTTGGGTTGGTAGTTTAAACTGATCCACGAATCCCCTTGATATGTATGAATGCGATGCACCAGTATCGAAAAGAACAAGAGCGGTAAATGACTTAACCAAAAACTTACCTATTACCGCGTCCGGCTGCTCTTCAACCTCTTCCATGTTAACGTGGTTCACTTGTCCTTTGTTGAATGGATTAGGCTTCTTCCCAGCGCTCCCATTTCCATTTCCATTCTCTCCTTCAGGTCACTCTGTGGCGTAGTGTCCAGTCTTCCCACACTTGAAGCAAGTAACGTGACTTAAGTCCCTTTTGGCGGGTGTGGCTGGATTGGCGCGGTTCTGATTATTGTTGGCTCCATTCCCATTCCCATTCTTAGCACCATTCTAGTTATGCGATCCCCCTCCAGTGTGGTTGTGAACTCCATGGTTATGAACAAGTCCTCCTGAGTTCGGGGTTAGGCGAGGCTTCTACTGAGCTCCTTAGTTATACTTCCCTTGTCCATACTTACTCTTGCGGCTCTCAATCTGCTGCTGCTTCCCTTCAATCATAAGAGCCTTATCTACCAACCCCTGGTAGTTGTTGAAGGTTGCTACCATCAACTGCATGCTCCTCTCATCATTCAGCCCTTCCATAAACTTCTCCTGCTTCGCGGCATCTGTGGCCACATCATCAGGGGCATAGCGTGATAACTTGCTAAAATCATCCACGTACTGAGCCATAGTACGGTTCCCCTGGCATAGGTTGTGGAACTCCCGCTTCTTCATTTGCATAGCTCCTGTTGAGACATGGGCTGTGCGGAAAGCTTGCTGAAACTGGTCCCAAGTGATATTGGCTATAGGAAAGGTGGCTGTGTAATTCTCCCACCACGAGGCTGCAGGTCCATCCAATTGGTGTGCGGCAAAGCGCACTCTTTCAGCATCTGTGCAACCTGCGGTGGTCAACTTCCTTCCAATACGGCGTAGCCAATCATCAACAACTATAGGCTCGGTGCTACTGGAAAACACCGGCAGCTGTAACCTTAGAAAACAGGCTAAGTTGTCCACTGGCGGCGGGTTGTTGTTGTTGTTGCCCTAGTTCTGAACTAGCAATTGCATCAAGGCATTCTGCTGCTGGATCAACTGGGTGAGCTCCGGTGGGAA
This sequence comes from Triticum urartu, assembly GCF_003073215.2. NCBI lineage: Eukaryota > Viridiplantae > Streptophyta > Magnoliopsida > Poales > Poaceae > Triticum > Triticum urartu. The sequence continues at coordinate 3,368 of NW_024117919.1, read as the reverse complement.
AGCAAAACCGGTGTCACGTCTCGGAGGCATCTGATGGGTTTAGATGGAAGAGATCAGAATAGAAATATGGGTCTAATGAGAAAGCACTACCCATATGCACATGAGACAAACACAAATATTTCACTCAATCAATCAAGCAAGGGCATACAACAATCTAGGACCATCACAAGTGCTCATGTACTACTAATTACATGGGGAAAATACTGCTAATATTTGGTGGTCATCTAGAAATTTTGATCGGTGGAAGACTCCATGATGTCTTCTCCAGCTTCGTCTTCGAAGTCATCATCACTAGGGTCGGAATCGGTGTCGTCGATGATGATGTAGTTGTCCGGGCAAGTGGGATCATCGTCTTCTTCTCCCGGTGCCGGTCCTCCCATGAATACTCCGATCTTCTTAACCAGGTCATCATTCTTCTCCAGTAGTGTCTTGATTTCCTCCTCATATCCATCGTGTGTAAACTTGAGTTCTTCCTCCAGTTCGATGATCCTAGTCTTCGCCTTCTTCAAGTCCATCATGTCCGCACACATCTGGTTCTCCTGGCGTCGAATGTGCTGGTTTAACTCCTAGATGAAAGCTGCAATGGATCTATCCTTCTTGGTGCTGATTACTTCCCATTGCTCGTCTCGGCGCCCACATATCTGGTAGATAGTGTCCTTAAGTTCCCTGTTGTCGACTTCTCCAATGCGCCCCATGGTAATGTGGGCTGCCATGCTCTTGCCTAGACTCCAGGTGGGTGCTTCGAAAGAAAATTCTATGGGTTTAGAAGTTGGCGAGAACGTCCTTCCTGGAACTTGTACTTGAATCATCCAGCGCTCCTCTTCAGGTAAAGTGGCGTTGTACGTCCCGGTGAAGCTTGGTATTCCAATGTTCAAGTACCTAGTGACTTCCTTCAAGTGGCGTCCAAAAGGTGTGTCTTCATCCGGTTGGGCAAACTTGTGCTTCATCTCTGCCATCCTAAAGAGTAGAAAATGGAGAGGAGTCAGAAATGAGAAGAGAAGTGTGACCTATGGTTTAGCTTAGTGGTCATGTCCTACACTCAGCGACCCAACCTCAGACAGTCAAGTCTCTATGCTTCAGTGTCATCCCTGGATCGGTAATGTTGACACACACAGTACTCGAAGGATTTATAATAGAGTAGCAATCACACATGCGACCTAAACCAAAAGTCAAACTCAGACCCACCAATTCTTTCTATCCGGCGCCACCGAGTTCAGATGTCATAGCCACTGCCACAAACCCTAGGCAAATTGGTCTCACCGGTAGGGATCTCGGTCACACCGAGATGGGGTTGTAATCTCTCTGTTTCCCTTCGTAACGTTTCAGTCCTACCGAGATGAGCGATCAGTCCCATCGAGATTGCAATGTAAACTCTCCGTTTCCCTTTTTGTAGCAACCCGACCTCAGACGGTCATGTCTCTTTGCTTCAGTGTCATCCCTGGATCGGTAATGCTGACACACACAGTACTTGAAGGATTTACAACGGAGTAGCAATCACACACTTATTACATCGAATGTCTCAAGAGAGAACTTATTACAATAAATGGCTTAAGGCCATCTAATGCAATAACAGCGGAAGGCTTGGAAGATAAAGTGAGTCCATCAACTCCAACGGCATAGCTGAGCTGCACGACAACGACCTAATGAACCTTACTCCTCGTCTGAAAAGTCTGCAACATAATACGTTGCAGCCCGAAAACGGCTCAGCACATGGAATATGCTGGCAATATAACACAGTGGAGCAAGAACATAATAATACTATCACTACATGCATATTTGGCTAGTGGAAAGCTCTATGGTTATAGTTTTTGCGAAAAGCCAATTTTTCCTTACAACAAAGGAATAGATTTTAATTTAACTATCATGGTAGTTGAAACATTGTTGAGAAGGTTCCTCCAACTCAATCCCAATTAAAGTGGTTAACAACCCAACAGTATTAATTAAGAGTGATGAGATACACAGGATAACCCAAGTACTAGATACTCAAGATTGTCCATAACAGGGGACACGGCTAACCATGATTAGATTGTACACTCTACAGAGGTTTGCGCACTTTTCCCCACAAGACTCGATCGCCTCCGTTGGATTTCTCACACAGCAACGTATTTGAGAACCGGATGCCCGAGACACAGTCTTTCAGAAACATTAACTCTCTACTCCGGACAGACAATACCAAACCTACATCCCACTACCTGCTGAGCTCCCTCTTCAAGAGCTTCATGTAACTTACTCAACTATGCTAGAGCCCATAATAGCTTGTGGCTGCACACGGAAGTTTCTAGCATGAATCATCTCAGTTCCCTTTGAGCCTTGGTGGCGGTCCATAGGAAGATCACACGGGTACTCCGGGATTTCCAAAAATACAGGCAACACTGGGTACTCCAGGTGCCTCAATCCACCCAAATGTTTGATTAAGTTGCTACCTTAAGTTGAACCATTAATTAACAAACTCACATCTGTCATGGATTTCAATCAAACCCGAACCACGTCTACGAGCATAGCATAGCAATAAGCAACAGTATAAGTAACTCCCAAGGGTTTGAATGTAACAGGGCAATAGGTTCTACCTCATCAACTACTTCCCAACCCACATGTTACTGACATCCTAACCATGCAATGTTTGAGGGTTGGAACTAATGCATAAAAACTGGGTGATAAAGGGATATGATCAAAGTGTTACTTGCCTTGCTGACGATCTGCGAAACCTAGGGACTCGTAGCAGCACGTTTCACACTCCGGGTGTTCTATCGCAAACAAACAATAACATACATAAGCAACAATAAAACACGCGCAAGCAAAACCCAAATAAAAGAGATTGACCACAAAGTTCAACTTAAGAACTCCGGTTAGCAAAAAGAATCAAATCAAATGGAGCAACGAAACTCAAACAGCGAAAGAAACAAGATCCGTTTACTAATCTGGACCTAGGTCAAATTTCACAGTAGCAAAAACTTGTTCAAGTTGATTAAACAGAAAGAGGAACTCGAGGCGAAGATCTAGGCGCTTGAATCGCCTGATTCCGACTAACGAGCGAAAAGATAAACAGAAACTAAGATCGGATCAGAAATCACGATCGAGAATAATCGCAGATAAATCCGATAAAAGAAAACTGACGAACAGACTAACGAACGAGCGTTCGTTGTCTGTAAGTAACGAGCGAAAACCGTTCGTTAAACGAACGTACGGACAAACGCCCGCTAAACAGGAAAACCGAAAAAACCGGCGATCCGAAAAAAACGAATCTAGGGTTTTCTAAAAAAATGAACGGTTCAAAAAAAACCGGCGGCTCGGATTCCGGCGTGGTACCTTCGGCGAGGGGCTCCGGTGAGGCGGGGACTGTGGGGCGGCGGCTTGTGGGGCGGTGGCGG
>NW_024117918.1:0-9491 GCF_003073215.2 Triticum urartu | reverse complement strand
TATAAATAGTACGGTACTCCTCGTCGGTGGAGGCGCCCTCAAGCCCCTCCAGCAGATTGTCCGGCGCCTCTGGTTGGATGGAGGGTGCCGGCTCAGAAGGCTTGCTCCTCTTGGAAGGAGTTCGCCTACCGCGGTCCGGAATCATTGAAGATTCCGGCACGGTGTCCGGCTCAAAGCCGGACTTGGAGCCCTGGGGGGTCTTGTCTCCTTTACTCCTGGAGTCCGGGAGGTCACCTGGCGGCTCCTCCAGGACCACCGCCTCCTGCCCCGGAGCTCGTTGTGACGCCACTTCAGCATCATCCGTAGTGCAGGAGGAAACAGCGGGCGGAACTGAGTTCACGTCTGAAGAATCCAGGGAGCCGTTCGATGACTCGTTGAGTTTGGCCCGGGGTGGGCTGCAAGATTATATTCGACATTAGGGAAAGCTGCGCAACGAAAGGAATATCAAGAATTACTCTGGTATCCGAACACTTACGATTTCGCCGGACGCCTGGCTCTGTCCGGCCACCCCTCTTCGTCCTCGTCGGCGTCGGGGGCGTAGTCCGGCGGAGGGGTTTTCCTCTTCTTGGACCCCTCGGCCTTCCCCCTTGGGGCGGCCTTCCTTTTCTTTCCTCTCCCCGCTGGGGGGGAGAGCTTTCTTCTTCCTCCTCCTCGTTTTCACGGGAGGAGGGCATCTCAGACTCAGGACGCCTGGCTCTGTCCGGCCACCCCTCTTCGTCCTCGTCGGCGTCGGGGGCGTAGTCCGGCGGAGGGGTTTTCCTCTTCTTGGACCCCTCGGCCTTCCCCCTTGGGGCGGCCTTCCTTTTCTTTCCTCTCCCCGCTGGGGGGGAGAGCTTTCTTCTTCCTCCTCCTCGTTTTCACGGGAGGAGGGCATCTCAGACTCATCGGATGATGAGTCCGACAACACCACGTTGCGGGTACTCTTTCGAGTCCCCGTGGTCTTCTTCTTCTTGGCCTTCTTGTCCGGCACCACATAAGGCGCCGGAGCTAGCGGCTTCACTAGTAGAGCTGGGGCTGGGGGGGGCTGGGTCTTCGGGCAAGGGAGCCAGACAGTTAATCGATCCGGACTTCGCTCGCCACGCCTGTCAAAGGTAAGGGAGTTTAGATCCCGCATAGAGTTAAACTATGAAAAAAGCTGAAAATCCTGTAAAAGGTGAAAATAGCTTACCTCGCTAGCGTGACGCTGCGAGCTGTATCCGCGGTCCTCGGAAGCGGATGCGGGAGCCTCGGCACCTTTGATTAGCACCTTCCAGACGTCTTCATACGTCGTGTCGAAGAGCCTGTTAAGGGTTCGGTGTCGTGCCAGGTCGAACTCCCACAGAGTAAAATCCGGTTGTTGACATGGGAGGATTCGGCGAACGAGCATGACCTGGACTACATTTACAAGCCTGATTGACTTGTTTACCAGGGACTGGATGCATGTCTTCAGTCCGGTCACCTCTTTCTCGTTACCCCACGATAGGCCCGTCTCTTTCCAGGACATGAGCCGCGTGGGGGGTCCGAATTGGAACTCAGGGGCTGCGATCCATTTCGGATCGCGTGGCTCGGTGATATAAAACCACTCGGCTTGCCACCCCTTTAGGGTCTCTACGAAGGAGCCCTTGAACCACAGGGCGTTGGCAATCTTGCCCGCCATGGTGCCTCCGCACTCCGCCTGGTTGCCGCGCACCACCTTGGGCTTGACGTTGAAGGTCTTGAGCCAGAGGCCGAAATGGGGGTGGACGCGGAGGAAAGCCTTGCACACGACGATAAACACCGAGATGTTGAGGATGAAGTTCGGGGCCAGATCGTGAAAATCTAGGCCGTAGTAGAACATGAGCCCCCGGATGAATGGCTGAAGTGGAAAACCCAGTCCGCGGAGGAAGTGGGGAAGGAATACTACCTTCTCATGGGGCCTTGGGGTGGGGACAAGCTGCCCCTCCTCGGGAAGCCGGTACGCAATGTCTATGGACAAGTATCCGGCCTTCCTAAGCTTTTTGACGTCACCCTCCGTGATGGAGGAGACCATCCACTTGCCTCCCGCTCCGGACATCGCTTGAGAAGGTTGAGGTGGGAAGTGTGGGCTTGGGCGCTGGAGCTCGAGTGCGCAGGAGATGGATAGGCAAAGGAGGAAGAAGGCATAGGTAAAAAGGTGGATCCTTATCCCCTTATATGGGCGGATGCGGTTTTGCGTCCCCACCTGCCTAATAAAACTCGCTTGCCTCCCAAGCGCCATGGTAAGTGGCGCGGTTAGGGTTACCCACGTCCGTATTGATGAGAATCCCGAAAAGGCACACTATCTCTACTTTGACAAGACATACCAAGGAAACCGCCTCGCAAAACATGCTGAGGTGGAAAAGTAAAAATGATTCAAGTAAAGGACTTGGTCGTAGTGTGATAGCGCACTGCGGAATACGTCAGCAGATTTGATTTGTGTTAATATTATTCTCTCTATGGCAATATGTGGAAAATTATTTTGTAGAACCGGACACTATTCTTGGTGTTTACAAATCTTCTATGAAGGACTTGGAGGAGGAACCCGCCTTGCAATGCCGAAGACAATTTGCGCACTGGACTTGTCGTCATTGCAGCCTGGTTCAAGGGCTACTGAGGGAGTCCTGCATTAGGGGGTGTCCGGATAGCCGGACTATACCTTCGGCCGGACTCCTGGACTATGAAGATACAAGATTGAAGACTTCGTCCCGTGTCCGGATGGGACTTTCCTTGGTGTGGAAGGCAAAATTGGAGATGCGATATTCAAGATCTCCTACCATTGTAACCGACTCTGTGTAACCCTAACCCTATCCGGTGTCTATATAAACCGGAGGGTTGTAGTCCGTAGGCAATCAACTCCAGACACAACAATCATACCATAGGCTAGCTTCTAGGGTTTAGCCTCCTTGATCTCGTGGTAGATCTACTCTTGTACTACCGATATCATCAATATTAATCAAGCAGGAGTAGGGTATTACATCCGTCGAGAGGGCCCGAACCTGGGTAAAACAAAGTGTCTCCTGTTACCATCCGGCCTAGACGCACAGTTCGGGACCCCCTATCCGATATCCGCCGGTTTTGACACCGACAAGTGACAAAGTGGCTACAAAGTGGGTGGTGGGTGGGCGTCGAATTTCTTCGTCGTCCGCATCCCAGTCCTGCTGGCCATAATCCGGCCAGGGCTCTCCTAACAAAGAGAGAGACCTTAGTGAATTCAGAATGACGCTGAAGGGCGACTGCTGAGAGATATCCGCAGTGGTGAATTCCATGATCGGCGCCCAATCGAATTCGATTGGCAGGGGCGCGGATGGTTCGGGGTCCGGAGGAGAGTCCGGCACCTTGGAGTCACAGGCTGCGCAGAGGATTATGCTGGTGTTTAGCTCGATTGCCGTCGAGACTGTAGCCCCTGAGGCGGTGTCTAGCCACCCGTCCGAGATTGGCGCAGCTGGCTCCGAGCTAAGGGTCGGAGCTGATGCGGGCGCGGCCTCTGGGGTACCGTCCGATGGCAGAGAAAGGTCATACCCATCGCGATAGTGCGGTGCGGCCGGCTGTGGCTCGAATCCGTCGAAGATCAAGTCCCAATGGATGTCGGTCGTGTAATTCAAACATCCAAATCTGACCTGATGGCCAGGGGCGTAGCTTTCAATCTGCTCCAGATGGCCAAGCGAATTAGCCCGCAGTGCAAAGCCGCCGAATACGAAGATCTGTCCGAGGAGAAAAGTCTCACCCTAGACCGCATCGGTATTGATGATAGTAGGAGCCATCAAGCCTAACGGCGACGACACAGAGGAACTCTCAATGAAAGCACCAATGTCGGTGTCAAAACCAGCGGATCTCGGGTAGGGGGTCCCGAACTGTGCGTCTAGGCCGGATGGTAACGGGAGGCAAGGGACACGAAGTTTTACCCAGGTTCAGGCCCTCTTGATGGAGGTAAAACCCTACGTCCTGCTTGATTAATATTGAAGATATGGGTGTTACAAGAGTAGATCTACCACGAGATCAGAGAGGCTAAACCCTAGAAGCTAGCCTACGGTATGATTGTATGTTGTGATTCTTGTCCTACAGACTAAAACCCTTCGGTTTATATAGACTCCGAAGAAGGTTAGGGTTACACAAGGTCGGTTACAAAGGAGGAGATATCCATATATGTATTGCCTAGATTGCCTTCCATGCCAAGTAGAGTCCCATCCGGACACGAGATGAAGTCTTCAATCTTGTATCTTCATAGTCTAATAGTCCGGTCAATGGAGATAGTCCGGCTGTCCGGAGACCCCCTAATCCAGGACTCCCTCACTCACTGTGTAGGCAATCCGCACTGGCAAATTCCTAACTCCTCAGTCAGAACAAATTCCTCAGAGACTAGAAGAACTTCATCTCTGTCACTGAAGAAATTTGACTGAACTGTATGAGATTTCCAATGGCTTCACTCGAAGGGATTGGTAGATGTAGGATTTGAGTTGAGCATCACTTGGAAAATTTTCCTTAGTATTTCCTCGACCCCCTTTAACAGTACGGTTTCTCCAATGACTCAAGAAGGAGAAAATAAAACAAAGAAAACAAAGGTATCCATGCTTCATGTTCCTCGAATGAATACCAGGTCTTCAGGATCACACCAATTTCTTCACTTTCAAAGTCTTCAGAAAGTCTTCAGGAATCCAAAGTCTTCAGTCGAAGAACTTAATTTTTAGGGGTCGACTTTCTCTGTAAATATCAAACTCCTCATAGGCTTATAGACATGTTTACACTCGCAAACGCATCAGTGCCTTAACCTATAAGTCTTCAATACACCAAAATCACTAAGGAGCACTAGATGCACTTACAATCTCCCCCTTTTTGGTGATTGCTGACAATATAAGTTAGGGATAATTAGATTTATGCCCCTAGTTGTGTCCCACTCGGCTGTTTTACCCCTAATTTCCAAAAGTCACCGCTTCTGTCCAAGTCACTTCGCTCCTCTTATGCTTTTGCCCTTTGACCGTTTGACCATCAGTTTGAAAACTTCATAACTAATTCATACTAAATCAGAAAAATGCAAATAAGATACCAAAATGTTCAGAAAAACATCACCTATATGTCAGTGTCATTTGCATTCATGAAAAAAGTGTTTGAAAGTGCCCATCCAAGTTTTAGCTCTTATGCTACAACCATGAATATTAAAATCTAAAAAAAATTCAAAAAAATTTGTTGGCAAAGAATGAGAAATGTTTTAAGTGCTCGCCAAGTTTCGTCAGGGAATGTTGTTCCCTGATGAAACTTGGCAAGCACTTAGAACATTTGTCGTTCTTTGCCACCATATTTTTTTTCAATTTTTTTGAATTTTTTTTAGATTTTACTATTCATGGTGGTATCAAAAGAGCTAAAACTCAGATGTGCACTTTCCAACACTTCCTTCATGAATGCAAATGACACTGACATATATGTGATGTTTTTTTGAACATTTTGGTATCTTATTTGCATTTTTCTGATTCAGTATGAATTAGTTATGAAGTTTTCAAACTGGTAGTCAAATGGTCAAAGGGAAAAAGCATAAGAGGAGCAAAGTGACTTGGACAGAACCGGTGACTTTTGGAAATTAGGGGTAAAACAGACGAGTGGGACACAACTAGGGGCATAAATCTAATTATTGAAATTGAGGAATTCGACTGCAAGATATATAAATGCAACAGACGAGTGGGACTCATGTAAGTGCATCTAGTGCCCCTTAGTGATTTTGGTGTATTGAAGACTTATAGGTTAAGGGACTGATGCGTTTGTGAGTGTACACAGGTCTATAAGTCTATGAGGAGTTTGATATTTACAGAGAAAGTCGGCCCATAAAAATGAAGTTCTTCGATTGAAGACTTTGGATTTCTGAAGACTTTCTGAAGACTTTGAAAGTGAAGAAATTGGTGTAATCCTGAAGACTTGGTATTCATTCGAGGAACATGGAGCATGAATACTTTTGTTTTTGTAGTTTCATTTTATCTTTCTTGAGTCATAGGAAACACTATACTGTTAAAGGGGGTCGAGGAAATACTAAGGAAAAAATTTCCAAGTGATGCTCAACTCAAATCCTACACCTACCAATCCCTTCGAGTGAAGCCATTGGAAATCTCATATAGTTCAGTCATATTCTTCAGTGACAGAGACGAAGTTCTTCTGGTCTCTGAGGAATTTGTTCTAACTGAGGAGTCAGGAATTCACTAGTACGGATTGCCTACACAGTGAGGAACATGATAGCCCTGAGGAATTTGATACTCAAAATTCCGACCGTTGTTGTGCTATGCGCCAGCTGTCCCAAAATATCTACCCACCTAACGGTCATATCATTGAAGGGCATTTATGTCTTATCATGTCGGGCTGCTCCCTAGGCTATAAATAGCCGCCACCTACAACCACTAGTTGGTTGGCTGCTCCGAGAGAAACTGACACTTGTCATTTGAGAGCATCCCATCCTCCAATAACTTTGAGTGAAAATCATCAACTGAGGAAAACCCAAACCCAAACACCTACAAACCCAAAGTGATTGAGCATCACTGAAGAGATTGATCATGTGTGGATCCGACGCTTGTTACCTTTGAAGACTGTGCATCTTCCAGACGGTTAGGCGTCATGGTCTAGAGCATCCAAGAGGAAATTGTGGATCGCCGAGTGACCGAGTCTGTGAAGGTTTGGAAATCACCTGAAGACTTACACGAGTGATTGGGCGAGGTCTGTGTGACCTTAGCTCAAGGGTAATATGGTGAGGACTAAGTGTCCTGAGCTGCGTGTTCAGGACTGGGAGTCCGGGACTGTGTGTCCTCAGGTTTAAATACCTAGCCGCCCTAACCAGACGTATAACTGTCACAACAGTTGGAACTGGTCTACCAAATCATTGTCTTGACCAACCTACGTGGTTCCATTTCTTCAAACCTCCTTTTTCTTCATTTATGTGTTGTGTGCTTGTTCATATCTGTTTGAAGACTTTCTCTATTTCCTCAGTTCAATTTCTTGAGTCTGTTTGTCTTATCCTGTGTTATCATGTGTTTACGCTTTCTGTACTCTGTTCTTGTTTTCATTTCTTCATGAAGACCATGCTCATGCACTGTTATGTTTACTTCTAAGTACTTATTCCGCTGCAAGTAGTTCTTCATTCAGGAATTTCCTCACCCTGAAATTCCTCAATGAAGAATTCATAAAAATCGCCTATTCACCCCCCTCTAGTCGATATAACGCGCTTTCAATTGGTATCAGAGCAAGGTACTCACTTGTCCTGTGTGATTTTGGTTTAGCTACCTGGAGTTTTAGTTATGTCGACCGCAGGTATGATCAAGGTTTCTGCTGGGTGTCCTACCTTCTATGGGACGGACTACCCTACTGGAAGAATAAGATGCGCATGCATCTTGAGGCAATTGATAATGATCTCTGGTACATTGTGGAGAATGGTGTTCCCTCTGTCACTCCCACCATCAACGCTGCTAATATGAAGATATTCAAGCAACTCGACACTCAAGCGAAGAATATCATATGTGGCCATCTGAGCAAAGGGCAGTATGGCAGAGTGAGTGCTTTGGAGACAGCTAAGCTTATCTGGGACAGGCTGTCCAAGGTCAATGAGGGAGTCTCAACACAGCGTGACTCTCGAGTTGACGTTCTTCGAAATCTCTTCAACCGCTTCAAAAGACTCGACAATGAAAATTTTCAGCAAACCTTCGGTCGCCTCACTGACAGCTCAAATGAGCTTCAAGCACTTGGTGCCGCTGATATCACCGACCATGAGGTGGTGAAGACATTGCTGAGATCACTTGATTCCTTAGTTGATACCTTGGCATTGATGATACAAGAACGTGGAGACTATAAGTCACTTGATCCCGCTGATACCCTCGAGAGACTAAACACTCATGAGTTTCAGCTTGCTGAGAAGAGAGATCTCTATGGACCAAGTTATGGTAGATCACGAGCTCTGAAGGCCAAGGCAGTATCCGAATCTGATGGTGAAGATTCTGATAGCAGCCTTGGTGACCCTGAAGAACTGAGCCAGGATCTAGCAATGCACGTGAGGAAGTTCCAAAAGTTCTCAAGACATGGTCGTTTTGGTAAATCCTCAAGAGGTGGTGACTTGCGATCAGATTCCTCATGCCATGATTACAAGAAGAGACTCTGCCATAAATGCAAAAAACCTGGACACTACATTCAAGATTGTCCTCAGGGGGAAAAGGAATCAAAGAAGAAGAAGAAGAAGAAGAAGCACAAGGATGACAGTTCTGATGATTCAAAGAAGAAGAAGAAATCTTCAAAGTCCTCGTCATCAAGACCCTCAAGGTCCTCATCTCACAAGAAGAGCAGCTCCAAGAAGGCTCGAGCATTCATTGGCAAGGAAATGGACTCTGAGGCTGAATCTGAGGAAAATTAGGAAGAGGAGGAATCTGAGGAGTCAGACTCTGGTGTGGCGAGCCTAGCCCTCGCAACTGCGTTCATCAGCAAGTCTATCTTCAACTCTGAAGAAATGGACCTCCCCAACACTACTGATGATGACGACGAGGACTACGCTCCCACCTATTGCTTCATGGCAAAAGGCTAAAAGGTACTCAAATATCCCTCCTCTGAATCTAGTGAGGATAAATTCGATGAAAACCTCAAACCCAGCTATTCTAAACTTGCTAAGATTGCTATGAAACAGCAAAAGGCTCTTGAAAAGGTTCAAAATATGCTAGATAAAAGCGATGATATGTTGGGCGAGGAAATGGAACGCACTAAAATTTTGACTGAAAATCTTTAGAGACTTCAGTCCAAGTTTGACAATGTTCAAGGTCATCATAACACTCTCCTATCTGATCATGAGAATCTTTTTTATGAATTTCTTCAAAGAAAGCAAGATCTTGAGTAGTTAAGAGTGAGTTGTGAAGATCTTCAGAAGGAGCATGATTCATTACTTACTCAACAGATCAGTGCTACTCAGGATGAATTTGTTCCTCCATGTTTGAAGTGCATTGAACGTGAAACTGCTAATTCTTCACCTGAATGCTCAAATACTTCCATTGCTGCAAATTCTTCAACTGCCTCTGCTATCACTAATTCCTCATCTGAGGACATTGCTATTACCACTGATGATGCGGGGCTGAAGGAATTGTATATGATAGGCATGCACAAAAGCCTCAAAGGGCATCAGGCTCTTTGTGACGTGCTTAAAAAGCATATCCTCAACAGGAACCCTAGGAAAGAGGGTATTACCTTTGAGAGGAAAATCAATGTTGATGGGACCTACTGGAAACCTGAGCAGTATCCCAAAACCTCATGGGTTGCTACAAAGGGACCTTCAGTGGATCCATCTACTTTATCTGGCTTTACGTGTGAATCTTCATATTCTTCTGATGAGTCAATTGACTCCAACTATAAACTGTTCAAAAATCAGAATGGTGAAGTATTTGCTACATATGTTGGCACTAACTTCACTAACGGTCCTCCTATGAAGAAAATCTGGGTTCCCAAAAGGTGCCTTGAAAATGTGGATGCTCAATGTTGATGTAGATCTCTTGGAGCTATCCATTTGAGTGAATTGC